>NW_013563995.1:18328-20828 GCF_000499605.1 Eimeria maxima | reverse complement strand
TGCTTCCTCTGCTGCTACTGCTGCTGCTGCTACCGGCGCTGCAGCAGCAACAGCAGCAGCAGTAGGTCCCGCCTCCATATGGAGGCTGGACGTTATCGGCACTGCTGCTGCTGCTATTGCTGCTGCTGCTGCTATTGCTGCTGCTGCTACTTATACTGTTTCTTTGAGATTGCTGCTGCTGCTGCTGCTGTTAATATTCCTGCTGCTGTCCTTTCCTCCTCTGCTGCTGCTGCGGCACAAAAAAAAATTCGCAGTGCTGCTGCTGCTACCACTGCTGCTGCTGCTGCGTTGCGTTGTTAATGTACTGCAGCAGCTGTTGCTGTTGCTGCTGCTGCTGCGGCTGCTCACTTGCCGCTGCTGCTGCTGCGGGGACAGTCAAGGATCGCTCGAGGGATCGAAACCGTAGAAGCTCCCATCTAGGGTTTAGGGTTTAGGGTTTAGGGTTTAGGGTTTAGGGTTCAGCAGGAGCACGGCTTCTGCATGAATTTGCGAAGAGCTAAAGGGAAGAATAATTGTTCCTTATGGATGAATTTATTTTGCTGCTGCTGCTGCTGCTGCTGCTGCTACTAGTACTCCTAGTACTGCACCTGTAGCAGTTAGACTATACTCTGTCTATGCTGCAGCAGCAGCAACTGCAGCAGCAGCAAGCAAATAAAGGATTTGCTGTATAAGGCTAAAAGGGTTAAAAAAACTACAAATAGTGCTGCAGCAGGGGCAGCAGCCCTTGGAGCAGCAGCAGCAGCAACAGCAACACAGCAGCAGCAACAGCAACAGCAACACAGCAGCAGCAGCAGCAGGCATGCGATTGCTGCTGCTGCTGCTGCAGACAAGGACCACCCTCCCTCTCCTTGTCTAATTTGTTTTTTTATTAAAAATATAAATTGTATTTCTTGTCTTCTTTTCCTTTGCTGCTTATTTTCCTGCTGCTGCCATCTGTACACAGCAACGCAGCAGCAGCAGCAGCAGCAGCAGCAGCAGCAGCAGTAGTAGTAGTAGTAGTAGTAGTAGTAGTAGTAGCAGGCCCCTTCCTGCTGCAGCTGCCTCTGCAATTAGTTTCCTTGTGTAAGGCCTGGAGGAATAAATTCCTTAAGGGTGTATGCAGCAGCAGCAATAGCAGCAGCAGCAGCATGACCCGTAGCTGCAGCAACACACGTTCCTGCAGCAGCAGCAGCAGCAGCAAGGGTGTGCGGTGGCAGCAAAACAGTATTAGCAAGGATTCATAGTAGACACGAAGACAGCAGCATCTGCAGCAGCTGAAGTAGCAGCAGCAACAGCTGCTGCTGCTGCAGCAGCATAGTTTGCAGCATCCGCAGCAGCAAGAGCTGCAATCATAGATCTGCAGCAACAGCAGCAGCAGCAGCAGCAGCAGCAGCAGCATAAGGTGTATAGCAGCAGCGGCAGAAGGCGGAGCAGCAGGAGAGTTAGGTAGCAGCAAATGCAGCAGTAATAGGGGCATTATATTTGAATAGAAGATGCCGGCAGCGGATGCTGCAGTAGGAGCAGCAGCTGCTGCAACACCAGCAGCAGCAGGATATACAACAGCAACAGCAGCAGCAGCAGCAGCAGCAGCAGCAGCACCTCCTCAAGATGTATTCTTAGAGGAAGCAAGAGATGCGCATGCAATGCGTTTACTAGCATCAGCAAATTTCTTACAAGGATCAGCAGCAGCAGCAGGAGGAGCAGCAGGAGGAGGAGCAGCAGGAGGAGGAGCAGCAGGAGGAGTAGTTGTTGATGGTATAGATACATCATTGAATACATGCAACAGCAGCAGCAGAACATCATCATCATCATCAGCAGCAGCAGCAGCAGCAGCAGCAGCAAGTCTAGCAGCAGCACCAATACAATTAGCTGGTATAATAGAGGCATTATCTGGTTCCTTAGGAGGATGGCTATATAAGAGTTTATATTATAGCCCATTTAGCAGCAGCAGCAGCAGCAACAGCAGCAGCAGCAGGTATAATAATCAACAGCAGCAGCAGCAGCAGCAGCAGCAGCGACGTCTACAACCACGCAGCAGCTGCAAGGGACGCAGCATAACAATAGATATTAGTTTTGCTGCTAATGATAAATTATTGATTAAACAATCTGCTGCTGCATTAGGATGGAAAACACAGGATAGCTTCTTTGCTTCGGGTCCGTCCTCCTGCTGCTGCTGCTGCTGCTGCTGCTGCTGCTCCTGCTGCTGCTGCTGCTGCTGGTGCGGGTGGGGGTAGGGGTGGGGGTAGGGAAGGTGGTCATAAATCTGGTGGTGGGGTTGGTTTTGTGTTTATGCTGCTCCTGTTGCTGCTGCTGCTGTTGCTGCTGCTGCTGCTGCTGCTGCTGCTGTTGCTCCTTATTTTTTAGCTGTCTGCTTAATTATTTAATTATAATTTAATTAAATATATAAATAAATATAATTAATTAAATATAAATATATATTATTAATTATATACATTTATTTATTTATTTATTTATTTATTTATTTATTTATTTATTTTTTTTTTTTTTTTTTTTTTTTTTA
>NW_013563995.1:0-5000 GCF_000499605.1 Eimeria maxima | reverse complement strand
TGCTGCTGTTTGCTGCTAAATTATTTGGACAATTAAATCTTCATGATGGATATGTTATTGATTTCTCTCAAGCTAAGACAGCACTCAGGGATGAATGCAAGGTATTTATATTTATCCTCCTCTTTCTCCTGCTGCTCCTGCTCCTGCTGCTGCTGCTGCTGCTGCTGTTTGCTGCTTGTGGGTCTGGGCGTCTATATATATTCATGATGGATATGTTATTTATTTCTTACAACCTAAATGGGCACTTAGGGATGTAGTATGCAAGGTATATTTGTTCCTGCTGCTGCTGTTTGCTGCTCCTGCTCCTGCTGCTGCTGCTGCTGCTGTTGCTGCTGCTGTTGATGGGGGTGGGGTTGTTGTTGCGGTTCTTTTGATGGGTGGGGGTAAGGGTGATGGTTATGTTGTTGCTGCTGTTGCTGCTGCATAAATATATATATTTATATATTTATTTATATTTATTTAATTAATTAATTAATTTAATTAATTAATTAATTTATTTATTTATTTTATGTATGCATGCGCAGTCATTAAATGAACATTTAATAGTACCTATGCGTAGTGATGTATTAGAGATAACACAAGAAGGAAGCAGCATACGCATGCGTTGTGAGGATGGGGCTGAATTCTTGATACCTAGACAAGATTGTCTTGTAAGTATTTATTTATTATTTACTAACACTAATTAGGGTTTATAAGGGTTTATATAAGGGTTTATAAGGTCGGTGAGGGTTCTTGTTGTTGAGGGGGGTGGAGGAAAAGATTTCCTTAAAAGGGATCTCTAGGGTTTAGGGTTTAGGGTTTAGGGTTTAGGGTTTAGGGTTTAGGGTTTAGGGTTTAGGGAATGGGGTTTGTGTGCAGTGTTTGCCGATTGTTCATTCAACTGCTGAGGAATTAAGTGCTTATATATGGCAATGTTTATTGGATACACTAACAGAAGGACACCTAAAAAAGAGAGGAATAAGGGTAGGGTTTAGGGTTTAGGGTTTAGGGTTTAGGGTTTAAGAGTCATAATCATCAAACCCTCAGATAGTTGAAGAGGTCGTCGTTTTTCTATACTAGATATTAATCAACAGGTGTGTCTAGGGTTTAGGGTTTAGGGTTTAGGGTTTGAGTACTGTGTGCAGTGTATGGAGGTGTCGGTATCGGAGAAGGCAACTCAAGTTGCGGTGTACAGAAGATGCATATAGATGAGGGTTTAGGGTTTAGGGTTTAGGGTTTAGGGTTTATGGTTTCTATAGATTATTAAGAATCGAGGGTTAAGGGTTTAGGGTTTGGAGTTTGCAGTAAACCCTCATAAACCCTCGAGAAGATTGCCGACAGCGGTGATGCAATCGAAGCAGCAGCACGAGCTGCTGCTTAGCTGGTACTGCTGCTGCTGCAGTTACTGCAGCAGCAGCAGCTACTGCTGCTGCTGCTGCTTTGCATATATTTACAGTTGCAGCAAAGTAGTGCTGCTTTGATATCTTTTTATGATCCCTATCGAGGGTTTAGGGTTTAGGGTTTAGGGTTTACTAGACGTATTCTCCCCTCGATCAACAGATGGATTTTCAATACTTACATCCATCCCTTTCGGTCCTTTAGGGTTTAGGGTTTATAGAGAAGAGTTTATAGGGCTTCTACCTGAACTTTAGGGTTTAGGGTTTAGGGTTTAGGGTTTAGGGTTTAGGGTTTTGGAGCTCATTTTAGGAGCACAGCTGATGTCTTCGTTGGAACAGTTGCATTTTACATAGAACAGGAATGCAAGAGGGTTAAGGGTTTGGGGTTTAGGGTTTAGGGTTTAGGGTTTAGGGTTTAGGGTTTAGGGTTTCCGTATCTTGGTGTTCAACAATGAAATAAAGAAGTAAATATATTAATTCAATTAATAATTTATTTATTTATTCTATAGAATAAATAAATAAATAATTATTTAATTAAATTAAATAATAAATAAATAAATAAATAATTATTTATTCTTAGTTAATACTTTAAATAAGAAATTAAAAGGGAAAAGGAGGTCACCTTCGTCGATGGGGTCTGCTGCTGCTGCTGCTGTTGCTGCTGCTGCTGCTGCTGCTGCTGTTGCTGTTGCTGCTGTTTAATTGAAATAAATAAAATTAAATATTTAAATAAATTAAATTTTATAAATAATTTAATTTTAATTTATTTTATTTTTTTTTTCAATACAGCGAAGGCGAAGGCCTCAAGGGCTGGGCTGCTGCTGCTGCTGCTACTGCTGCTGCTGCTGCTGCTGCTGCTGCTGCTGCTGCTGTTGCTGCTGTAGTAGTAGCTATTTCTTTCCTTCGTAAGACAAAAGGATCTTCTATAAGAATTAACATTTTATATTTATATTTCTTTGTCATTAAGGGTTTATAATGTAGAGTTTATAAATTCGGACCTTAGGGTTTAGGGTTTAGGGTTTAGGGTTTAGGGTTTGTGTGATCCAGGAAGGTCGAACCTTCGACGGAGCCCTCGCTCTAGGGTTTAGGGTTTTGTCTGTATATTTATATTAAATATATATCCCTCAGTAAACACTAAACCCTTGCAAGGAAGACGTAAACCCTAATTGCTAAAACTCCAATAATATTGATTTGATTTCTACTACTTGGCTAACAGGGTTTAGGGTTTAGGGTTTAGGGTTTAGGGTTTAGGGTTTAGGGTTTATGGTATAGGGTTTAGGGTTTAGAGGATGTCATCTCCAGGAGAAAGCCCTGCTCATTCCTTGGACTCTAGTCCTGGTGGTGGTGCATCTTCTTTAGCAGCAGCAGCAGCAGCAGCAGCAGCAGCAGCACAAGGAGGATCACCATCAGGAGGAGGAGCAGAATCCCAAGGTCAACAATCCTCTTCCTCCTCCTCCTCAGCAGCAGCAGCAGCATCAGGACAAGGAGGAGGAGGAGGAGCATCAGGAGCAACAGGAGGAGGAGGAGGAGGAGGAGGAGGAGTAATAGGGGAGAGTTTCTCATTACCCTCTGTAGTATTACAATGTAAACATGTATTCGGGTGTACATCCACCATACGTGGTGCTGTTTATTTTATTGATAATTCTACTGTATGTTATACAGCAGGAAGATTAATTATTCTGCATAATATACAAACTAAACAACAACAATTATTACAAGGTGCTGATGAAGGAACACAAGTCGTCACTACTGCTCTATCCCCTAATCGACGGTCAGGGTTTATGAGGGTTTACGAGGGTTTATGAGGGTTTACGAGGGTTTATGATGGTTTACGAGGGTTTATGAGGGTTTACGAGGGTTTATGAGGGTGTATGAGGGTTAAGGTCTTAGGGTTGTTTTTTTACGGTTTTCTAGGATTTTCTCTTATTTCTAGTATTTAACATTTTCTATGAATTTTTAGGGTTTAGGGTTTAGGGTTTAGGGTTTAGGGTTTAGGGTTTAGGGTTTAGGGTTTAGGAATTTTTTTTTTTTTTTTTTTTCAGATATTTATTAGTATCTGAGCGTGGAGTTCGTTTACCATTAGTTTGTGTATTTGATTTAATAACATTAAAATTAAAGAAAACCCTTGCATTAGTAAATTGTAATTCTAAGGAATTTATATCTGTTGCTATTGCTGCGGATAATCGTCATCTTCTTGCATTAGCTGGACCACCCGATTGGAGTCTTGTCTATTGGGTATGGGATCGAGCTAAGGTTGTTGCTTATTATAAGGTACGAATTATTAGGGTTTAATAGGGTTTATTAGGGTTTATTATTAGGGTTTATTATTAGGGTTTATTATTAGGGTTTATTATTAGGGTTTATTAGTGTTTATTAGGGTTTATTAGGGTTTATTAGGGTTTAGGGTTTAGGGTTTATAAGTAATAATGAGTGTTGAATTATATATGGTTATATATACATATTGAAATAACAATATGAATATATTCCTGTTTCTTCTGTTTCTGCTTCTGTTTCTGCTGCTGCTGCTGTTGCTGCTGCTGCTGCTGCTACTGCTGCTGCTGCTGCTGCTGCTGCTGCAGCTAGGAGTGACGCAAATAGAGTATTGTATATGTTGTTTATATCCATCAGATATTTCTGTGGTTTGTTTACTTGGTGATTGTATTAATCGTTTTCTTCGTCTACAAGAAAAACAATTAATTAAATTACCTAATTATTTATTAAAAAGACAAACACTTAAAGTTATTTGTCATGCTTGGCTCAATGATGATCTACTTCTTATTGGATCACATACAGGTAAACCCTAAACCCTAAACCCTAAACCCTAAACCCTAAACCCTAAACCCTAAACCCTCAGATTTTTTTTTAATTTTTTTTAATTTTTTTTTTATTCAATAAATAAATTAAAAATAAATAAATTAATTAATTAATTAATTAATTTATATATACATATATTGTTGTGTATACAGGTGAATTTTTATTACTAGATAATACAGGGAATTTAATTCAAGTTCTTTCTTGTTCTCCTGGTGTAGAGGATTTTTTACGGTGTATAGACACCACAAGTAATGGATTTATATGCGGAGGTGTTGGTCCTACTATTCATATTTATATAAAAAGCGAAGAAGAGAAAGTCTTCTATCAATTACAGACTGATCTATTACTTGAACATGAATCGGCAGGTATGCAGCAGCAGCAACAGCAGCAGCAGCAGCAGCAGCAGTAGTAGTAGTAGTTGTTGTTGTAGTAGGAGGAGGAAGAGGAGGAGGATTAGCTGAGAGATGCAGCAGCAAGTACTGTTGCAGTTACTGCTGCTTTTTGTTTCTTCATATCCTGCTGCTCTTGTTGTTGCTGCTGCTGCTGTTGCTGCTGCTGTTGCTGCTGCTGCTGCTGCTGCTGCAGAGGGTGCAGCAGTGGTAGATTTAGCAGTGAGCCCAAAGGAAGATAAGGTAGCCGTGAGTTTATCTAATGGGCAAATGTTTCTATTAACATTAAACCCTAAAAAACAGCAGCAGCAGCAGCAAGGAGCAGCAGCAGCAGCACCATCTCCTCCTGTTCTATCTTTTCTTCATACTTCTTTCCATCATGGAGCTATTCTTAGTAAGCTATATATATATATATATATAT
>NW_013563994.1:12366-15863 GCF_000499605.1 Eimeria maxima | reverse complement strand
TATATATACAGCTAGCTATAAATAGATATACAGCTAGCTGCACACACAGGCAGCTAGTTGTATAGAACTGTAGCTAGCTATATAGACCTACAGCTAGCTATAAGGGGCTGCTGCAGCTAGCTGGCTAGCTATCAAGTGCTGCATGCTGCTGCTGCCGCTGCTGCTGCCGCTGTTGCTGCTGCTGCTGCTGCTAGCCTCCAATTGCCACGGCTAGCTAGCTGCAAGGAGGCGCAGCTAGCTAGCTGCTAATAGAGGCAAACAGCTGCAGCTAACTACATATCGCTGCAAACAGCTACAGCTAGCTATAGCTAGCTGCTGCTGGCTGCTGCTGGCTGCTGCTAGCTACAGCTAGCTATAGCTAGCTGCTGCTAGCTGCTGCTGGCTGCTGCTAGCTACAGCTAGCTACAGCTAGCTGTATATAGCTGTAGCTAGCTACAAGTAGCTGCAGCTATCTGCGATTAGGTGCAGCTAGCTACAGCTAGCTAGCTACAGCTAGCTATACAGCTAGCTGCAGGTAGCTATAGCTAGCTGTATACAGGGGTACAGCTAGCTATACAGACCCATAGCTAGCTGCAGGCTGCCTTTTGTATATGTCATGGATACTCGCAGCCTCTTTATCTTGGATTCAGCTTCTGCACTGCAGCAGCAGCAGCAGCAGCAGCAGCAGCAGCAGCACCTGCTGCTGCTGGTGCTCCTGCTGTTTAATTCGCGCTGCTGCAGCAAGAGAGAAAAGAAGAAAAGAAAATCAATTCAATATAACAATTGATCAAACAGACGCTGCCACTTTGCTGCTGCTGCTGCTGCTGCTGCTGCTGTTGCTGCTGCTGTTGCTGCTGTTGCTGCTGTTGCTGCTGTTGCTGCTGCAGCACGAACAAGTAGTGATGAGCCGTCTGTTGCTGCTGTTGCTGCACATATATCACTGCGGATTGTTTGCTACCTGCTGCTGCTTGCTGCTGCTGCTGCTTGCTGCTGCTTGCTGCTGCTGTTGCTTACTGCTGCAGCTGCTGCTTACTGCTGCCGCTGCTGCTTACTCCTGCAGCTGCTCCTTGTTGCTGCAGCAGCTGCTAGTTGCTGCTGCTGCTACTGCTGCTGCCGACAGGGTAGCTTCATTATCGACAGGTGGGGGTCCTACGAGAGACTCGGAACAGCAGCAGCAGCAGCAGCAGCAGCAGAGGCAGCTGCACTAGCAGCAGCTGCTGCTGCAGCAGCAACAGCAGCAGCAGGAAGTGGTGAAGAAGGACAAAGCAGGGCGCGCTACGGTGCTGCTGCTAGCACCCCAATTCGCCAGCAGCAGCAGCAGCAGCACCAGCAGCAGCAGGCAGTGGCAGCAAGCTTCCGCTGCGCTGACTGCTTCTACTGCTGCTGCTGCTGCTGCTGCTGCTGCTGCATGCATTGCTGATTGGGCTTGCAGTATTGTTGTTGTTATCTCATTTGCTGCTGTTGCCTTTGTTGCTGCTGCCTCTGTTGTCTTTGTTGCTGCTGTCTGCTTCTTTGTTGCTGCACAGCATCTCCTTGTTGTCTGCTGCTCGTAGCACCTTGCTGCTGCCGTTGCTGCTGCTGCGGCTGCTGCTGCTGCTGCTGCTGCTGTTCCTCTTCCTCTTGCTGGCTTGTTAATCCTATACTAGCTATACATACACCCATCTGCTGCTGCCATAGCTGCTGCAGCTCCCCTACTAACTGCGGCGCAGCAGCAACAAAGGATTGGGCTGTACCTACAGCTCTCCTGCATGCCTCTATAGCAGTAATAGGTAAGGTAGGTAGCCGGAAGCTCTGCTGCTGCTGCTGCTGCTGCTGCTGCTGCTGATGGTGGTGATGATGATGGTGGTGATGGGTACGCTGCTGTTGCTGCACTGCTAGGTAATTACGCTCCTGACGCTGACGCTGCTGCTGCTGCTGCTGCTGCTGCTGCTGCATCTCCATTAGGCTCTGTGCTGGAGGCTGCAACATCTGTAGCAACCACAGATACACTACAAACCCTAAACCCTAAACCCTAAACCCTCAATATCCGACGGTGCAGCAACAGGATCAACAGCAGAATAACCATCAGCAACAGAACCACCATTAGCAGCAGCAGCAGCAGCAGCAGCTGCTGCTGCTGCTGCTGCTGCAGGAGAGGGAGTACGTACTGGATGTTTAAGTAATCTAAGACCTAATATACAACGAACATCTCTTGCTGCTCTTAATGCATGCAAAAGGGGAAGAAGACAAAGAAGTTGCTCATCTGTCTCGCTACCACACCATCCTCCTATATGAACAAAATTCTCTGCAAAAAAAAAAAAAAAAAATATTTATAAACCCTAAACCCTAAACCCTAAACCCTAAACCCTAGAAAAAAATTCTTCAGGGAGAATTTAAGGACACAAAGGAGAAAACTAAAAATTTAGGGTTTAGGGTTTAGTCTATGGCTCATATGATTATATGGGCTACAAAAAAAAAAAAATTTTCTAGGGTTTAGGGTTTAGCTAGGGTTTAGGGTTTAGCTAGGGTTTAGGGTTTAGGGTTTACCTTGGCAATGAGTTCCTGCAACAATTGAATCATCAACAAGAAGAACTTTAGATAAATCTGTCCTGCATTTACTCAAGTCCTTTACGTACCCAACATCTAATAAAAAAAAAAGAAAAAATAAATAAATAAATAAATAAATAAATAAATAAATAAATAATAAATAAATAAAAAGAAAAAAAGAGAGGGACAACAAGAGACTTAAAAAAGAGACAGAAAATCACACAATGGGAGATACAAGGAGACAAAAAGGAGACAAAAAAGGACACAAAAAGGAGACAAAAAAGGAGACAAAAAAGGGGACAAAAAAAGGAGACAAAAAAGGAGACAATTAAACAGACAAAGGGAGACAAGAAGGAGACAGAAAAGGAGACACAACAGGAGACAAAGGGAGAAAAGAAGGAGACAGAAAAGGAGACAGAACAAGAGACAAAAAAAGGAGACAATTAAACAGACAATTAAACAGACAATTAAACACAAAAAAGAAGACAAAAAGGAGACAAAAAAAGGAGACAAAAAAGGAGACAAAAAAAGGAGACAAAAAAGGAGACAAAAAGGGAGACAAAAAAAGGAGACAATTAAACAGGCAAGGGGAGACAAAAAGGAGACAAAAAGGAGACAAAAAAAGGAGACAAAAAAAGGGGACAATTAAACAGACAATTAAACAGACAGAAGGGAGACAAAAAAGGAGACAAAAAAGGAGACAAAAAGGACAAAAAAGGAGACAAAAAAGGAGACAAAAAAGGAGACAAAAAAGGAGACATACCTGTTAGAATACAATCACTACGTGAGAAAACTCGATCAACATAATGAACTAAATTTGTTGCATCTAAGGAAAAAAAAAAGGAGACAAATAAATAAATAAATAAATAAATTAATTAATTAATTAATTTAAATAATTAAATTATTAATTGGCTCATTAAGGGGACAAGAAAGATATAATAGATAAAAGAAAAAATCCCTAAAAAAAAAAAAAAAAAAAAAAAAAAAAAAAT
>NW_013563994.1:7500-10000 GCF_000499605.1 Eimeria maxima | reverse complement strand
CTAAACCCTAAACCCTTAACGTTAAACTATACAAATATTCCAACCCTAGCTAATCCGCAGAAAATATTTCGAGCCGCCGCGCGGCCCCCCAGCGCATGCTCCCACACCTCTCAAACCCTAAACCCTAAACCCTAAACCCTAAACCCTAAACCCTAAACCCTAAATATTGTGGAAATCTTTAGTTTATTATGTTTAAATTAAGAAGAACATTATATGCAGATCATCTTCTTGTTGTTGGAGACGCAAACCGGCTTACCTCTCCATCCTGCTTTACAAACCCTAAACCCTAAACCCTAATCCCTAAACCCTAAACCATATAAGCCTTATTATAGCTCCTCTGCAGCAGTAAACACTAAAAAAAAGAGACAGAGAGAGAGAAGCAATGAGCAAGGTGTCTAATTGAGCAATGCAGACCTTTTGCCTTTTGCCCTCTTAGAGTCCTGACCCTAAACCCTAGAACCCTAGGGTTCTAGGGTTTAGGGTTTAGGGTTTAGGGTTTACGCCTGTACCTCCGATAAAAAGAGCAACAGAGCTAGACTTAGACCCTTGTTTTCTCTCTGCATGCAAAGAGGGCAACTAAATTATCCCTTAATTACTTAATTGCCTTCTTCCTTATCCAACATAATGGGGCTTTATTCTGCATGCATGCACAACTATATTGCATGCATTTGCCTCTCCTGCCTCCTAAGGAGACAAAAAAAAAGAAGAAAAAAAAGAAAAAAAGGAGACACTTCCTTCTCTTCCTCCTCCTCTTCCTCCTCCTCTTCCTCCTGTCTCCTTAATACTAATTATTATTAACTAATTCTTTTTCTTGCTAACTAGGGCGATGTATACAGCAGCAGCAGCAGCAGCAGCAACTCTTTTTTTGTCTCCCTTTTATCTGTCTCCTCCTCCTCATATACCTAGTACCCTAAACCCTAAACCCTAAACCCTAAACCCTAATTGATTGTCTTTTTTATTGTGTGTCTCCTCCTTCCTGTTAATCATAGATAATACAGTTATTAATTCTTCATGCATGGATACTACGTCTTCTGCTGCTGTTGCTGCTGCTGCTGCTGCTGCTGCTGCTGCTGCTGCTGCTGTCCTTTAGCCAATCCTTCGTTAGTCATAAAGAGACAACCAAAGGATTTATTGTCTTAAGGAAGAATAACAAATAAATAAATAAATAAATAAATAAATAAATAAATAAATAAATAAATAAATAAATAAATAAATAAATAAAGGGGGACTTCTTAATAGGCTACTGCTGCTGCTATGCCCATGAGTCTGCATGCGCATGCATATTGTTAGCACAGACATACAAGGAGACACAGACGCAGAGGAGAGGAAAGAATTGCATGCAGCACGCTGCATGCAGTACGTCTTGTGCTGCAGTTGCTGCTGTTGCTGCAGTTGCTGCAGTTGCTGCAGTTGCTGCAGTGTTGATACTGCATGCAGACCCCACCGCATGCATACATACACAATAATTATTTTTATCCTTTCTTAGCCCTCAGTAGACAATAACCCTAAACCCTAAACCCTAAACCCTAAACCCTTAAAAGGAAGTCATAAATAATATTAAGGGAAGGTATACATCATAGAAACGCTGCAGTATACCCTAAATCCTAAACCCTAAACCCTAAACCCTGAACCGTAAACCCTAAACCCTAAACCCTAAACCCGAAGGAAAAGGATATTCTTTCCTCTTTACCTCAATCAGCAGCAGCAAGAGCACAATACTCTGCTGCTGCTGCTGCTGCTGCTGCTGCTGCTCCTGCTGTGTTTTTCGCCCCTAAGGGGGCACACAGCAGCAGCAGCAGCAGCAGCAGCAAATTGCTTCTAAGGAAGGAGTGGATAGCTAGCTGCATGTACACCCCACCATTTTGCTGCATAATCTTTCCGGTGTCACTGCAGATCCCTAAACCCTAAACCCTAAACACTAAACCCTAAGAAGCTAAACCCTATATTCAAATAAGCGGCGCCATCGTAGGTCCCTAAACACTAAACCCTAAGCCCCAAACCCTAAGCCCCAAACCCTAAGCCCTAAATCCTAAGCCACAAACCCTAAACCCTAAACCCTAAACCCTATATAACTATTAAATAAGCAACAGGTCTTTGCTTACGCAGATAAAGAAAGGGTTTGTATAGAGGGGTTATTTGTGTTTATTATACATCTTTCTGTTTATTTAAATAATTAAATATAATAAATAAATAAATATAAAATAAAAAAGATATTTATAGATATTTATTTTCTTTTCTTTTTCCCCTTTTATTGATGGCTAGTAAGAGGGGGGCCCCCCTTGTCGGCTGCGGTGTATATTTATGTTGAGGTGTCTGCACAGCTCAGAGAGCTCATTTAGAGGCAAAAGTTTATTATTTTTAATTATTTATTTAATTTATTTAATTAATTTATTTATATTTAATTAAATTCCTCTAAAAAGATCCTTTTCTTGAGGTGTAACTCCTCCTACTACTAAACCCAAATATGCATGCTCTTGCTGCGGCTGCTGTTGCTGCTGCT
>NW_013563993.1:11419-16443 GCF_000499605.1 Eimeria maxima | reverse complement strand
TCCACAGCGTGAGACGCACACCAGTGTATGCGGCGTTTGTGCAGAAGCGCTGGTTGCAGGTGGATCCTGCTGTCTACGGTTAGCCGGTTTGGGGTGTCCCTGCCATCTTTGAAGGAGTTCCGCTTAATCGGTAGTCTTCTGTTCACACTCCTCTGGCTCATTTTTCACAGTTCTTCAAGATACGAAATTGTGGCTTAAGGTTTGTGCGATCCAACAGAAAGTGCGCAATTGAGACGCAACTGCGCAACTCACCGGAATTGCCCAGCTCCAATATATGCATTCTCAGGCTCAATCTCTCCCCTCTTGCTAGAGTGTTTGGCAGTTGTGGCTAACCATGTAACCCTTTTGTATGCAATCTTTCCCTGGATAACTGCTGCTGTGTGGCTACGGCCCGTTGTAAAATAACACACTTGCCTTATACGTTTATGCTAACCCTGCAACATGTGGAGCATCCGTTCCATTCGTGAAGAGTATAATGGAACACTAACTGTTCCGTAACTTACGTTGCACCTTCTTGAGGTTTGAAGCTGTCATATGCTGGGATTGAACAGGTACTAGTTGATTGTGTAGGGCACCTGGATAGGTGGCCGGTGTGTTATATATGGATAAGGAGTGGTTGATGTTGGCCTCAGCATTTGTGGAGCTATTAGTATTTGGTCAGTGGGTTTGGGTGTGTTGCTTGCTCTTTTCATATCGGCGGACATCATGTCTAAAGAATCGTATTGCCAGCTGTGTACGCCAATCCTCTGCATAAAACGTCCACTGTGCCAGGCAGCAATGCTGTGTAAGCAGTCTATGTTGTAATGTATGTAGAAGGTTTGAGTACTGCTTCCCCGTTTGTATCTGTTTGAATCGTGCCTAGGGCGTACGTTGATTTCACGTGACACTTCGTGGTCGATGGTTGAGCAATTCCAATGCCAGCAGTAAAATATGTATGCTTGGGAAAACCGCTTTAGTCATATCATATTTCAGTTCTCTGAAGCATGAATGGTTTCGTGCATGGTTCGGTATTGGGGCACCTGCTTAGAATGCAGTCCTTCAATAATGTAAAAAGCACCTCCTTGCCACTCAACAACGTAGTGCATGCGCACGTTCCGTTTTGGCTTGTTGAAGTTGCATTATGTGGTGGCTGACGTTGTTCGAGCATGACAGTTCTGATGCCAGGCCGTTTTATTCACATAACGGAAGACACTAATAGGGCACGCGAAACGATGGAGACGAATATGCTTGCAGCACGAAATGCGCTAGTACAGTAGTGGGACCAAGGTAGGGTTGCACTAATGATAAGGAGGGAGGTATCGCCGAACATTCATACTCCTGAGCTCGCTCCGGAAACATTCCACCTCGGCAGCGGAGTACAGTACAGTCAAACAATCCAGTCCATTGTCTGCAGGGATATTACACACCTGCCGATGAAGTCCAGTCAAATCTTAGCAGACCTTAGGAGAGTGTTATTGCAGTCTTTGCAATAAGGAAGGAGAAACCAATATCACATGCCAGCGGGAGATAACCAACACCGCAGTGCACGTGCATCCAGTGAAGAGCTTTGATGCTTTGTCATCAACCCTGATGATGTTTTGCTTTACGATGTGCGAATGTAGATTGCTCTTTGGGAGGTCATGCACGGGGCAAGCTGTTGTCGTACTGCAAAAGTAATTGGAGGCAAAAGATCGCTCGGGTGGATGGATTGGTTGAAAAACAAGAGGCACCTGTGCTCGAGCTGCGTGTGCAGCAGCCTACCTGTAATCAGCATGCGTACGCTATATAGAACCATGCAACGGATAATACTCCATAGGAAGTATGTTGGGCAAAGAGTAAATGCTGTCCTCACCACCCGGTCCATCTGACGTACGGTAAGTAGTCTATGCAGGCAGCCTGAATTTGCTGTGTTACTGCATAGACTTAGCATATGGTGGTGGGTATGCAGAGCTACCGATGAAAACTGTCATTTTGCGTCTTAGCAAGCGTTCAAACTTCACTGTCGTACCTCCTCCACATGAGAGTTCGACAAGCTCAGTATCGGGTATCAGAACAATATATATGCCGGCGCCAAGCTTTTAATAATGCGTGGCCTCAAGCTTTTAATAATGCATATGTGAAGAGCCCAAATGTACAGAATACACACACGGTGTATTCTGTACGGTGCATACACCAGACACCACATTTAGCCTCTTCACATATGCATTATTAAAAGCTTGAGGCCACGCATTATTAAAAGCCTGACGCTGGCATATATATTGTATGCATTTTACATGTATAATAATGATATATATATGTGTGTGTAATGCATGCAAAAAACTATTGGGGGTGCTTGATGTTGGTCATCGACATCTTTATCTGGAAAATGTGTCCACTGGATTCGCACACACACTTCAATATTGGACTCCTGGCATCGGTGTTTGTATTACCTTTGCTACAAGAAGCCGTACTTCGGTTCCCCTGGTCCCAGGCCGTATGCATCACAGTGCCCCATGTAACCTGACAGCATGCGCAGACCGGTCGTATATTGTGATGCCATGATCAGCGTAAGACGCCAATGCGCTCACCTAGTCGTACGCCAACTATCATGTGGAGCAAAGAGTATAGCTGCTCCCAAACAAACAAAACGCAAGTTCCCTATTCCATTTTCACTGTTTGCAGTAACATTCCTTACTGAATTTCTTCGTATGCCGTACAGAATTAGTTTCACTGTAAAGTCTACAGTCTGCCGATGCGATGATGGTGTCTTGGCCTAGTATTTTCTAACAGTGCAGATAGCATTTTGCAACCAGTGGAGGCATACACGCC
This sequence comes from Eimeria maxima, assembly GCF_000499605.1. Classification (NCBI taxonomy): domain Eukaryota; phylum Apicomplexa; class Conoidasida; order Eucoccidiorida; family Eimeriidae; genus Eimeria; species Eimeria maxima. The sequence goes on along the minus strand of NW_013563993.1, from coordinate 13,656 downwards.
ATAGTTTGTCCTTCAACAGTGAAATGAATTCGAGATCACTGCTTCCTGTCCTCAGTACCCGGGTGGTTTTTACATGTGTATGTATTTGGTTGGGTTGTGGACTTCAGTAGTGCCCATTATTTTCCTTTAGGCGCCACTGTACAGCTGGAGGACGTACGCCATCGGTTCGCTCTGTTTCGGCATTTAGAATTCCCTCCTTCACGCAGAGCTTCTGAGTAAAGACCGCTGTGCACGGTGATACCAAGGCAAATAACACCGGGCCGCTATGTGTGTGACGTTCTATTACAGCTCGCTAGTTTGCATTTGTATAGCTCGCGCCTAGGCAGTACGTTGGTCGCAGGGGTAATTCCAATGACAAACGTAAGATATGTATACTTCGCACGAATGGTTTTCTGGTCGGATATCGATTCAGTTGTCTGCCCTTCGACATGTTTAATGCATAATGACTTCTTGAGGCTCCTTCTTAGAATTCAGTTCCTGAGAAGGGTAATAAATGCTTATTTGCCACTCAGTTCTGTCCTACACCTGCGCGTTAGGGTGGTGCATGACGATACTGCACTATCTGCGGGTTGCTTGGTTTAAGCCGGTAGCCTGGTGAGGTTGTTGGAAATTCGCAGTCGTGAAGTCAGGCCGTCTTATTCAAGGTGCAAAATAGAGGAACGCCAGTAGTTTCAGCGAAACGAGGGGGGCGTCTTGGCTCACAACGTTCCGCCTTCCAGTAATGAAGGAGTAAACAGGTAGGAAGACAGGAAGGGTCAGGAGTGGGTAATCTCGGAACACGTTTGGGTTCGATCAGCAAGCATTCTTGACCCGTACAGCATTACATTAATATATTTTATAACTTGCAGTGTCACTTGCAGCTGCCGATGAACTGCAGTTCGAGTTTGATTAGAGGCTGGAGCGTATTGTTGCAGTCTGCGCGTCGGGGTAGGAGAGCACAAATATGACGTGCCAGAGGGTATGTAGCAACTACCACTGTTCTCCCTGCGTGACAATCTGCCGCGCCAGTTGTTGAAGCTGCGACAATAATGGAAGTCAAAAATTCCCTCCGCTGATTTTTCAGGTGGATTCGTTAAACAAGGGGCAGCCATTGTCAAACTGTCCTAGAACAAGCCTGCGAGATACTTCGATTAACGATAATCTGCAACCGGTAATATTCCATAGAACGTACGTTGGACGTAAAGTAAATGGTGTGTTACACAAATCACCGCCCTGCCCATCTGAAGTGTGCTTAGTGTTCGGTGCTGGCAAACAGAATATTCTGTACTACTGCGTAGGCCTAGCCATACAATGGTGGGTCTGTAGAGCTGCTGTCGAGCAGCGTGATCTTGCCTTTTAGCAAGCGTTCAAGCTTCATTCGCAAACCTCGTCCACATGGGATTTCGGCGCCGCTCAGCATCGAGAATCTGAACAGTACATATTGAGACATTTAGTAGTCCAGGGGGTGGGGGTGAAGAGGCAATATTGCGTCTTCGTGAGATTTGCGCAGTTGCTTGCGCAAAGATGCTCGTGTATTCGTGCGACCGTAGGCTCATCAGGGTGAAGCTGTGATGCAGGGCAAATCTGCATCTCTGGGAGTTCAACAGGTTGTAAGTTAGATCACGCCTAGACGATGGTGACAGTATCTCCCGAGAAGCCATGACTACGCATGCATGAAATGGTTTTTACGCAGAGCGCTTTCACACCGAAGAACCTTCAGACAGGGAGATATCAGATTGCTTTTCCTGGCTGAGCAGTACTCTAGTCCACTATCTCTGTACTGTCAACAGCATCATTCTGTGTCCCCAGTAGAGTTCAATGCCTGCCGTCAGCTCCTGCAGTACAGAAATGATAGGAAGACACACTATTGCAAATTCGGCTAGATTGTGAGACAAACCTACGTGGATTTCATACACAACCGGGGTGTGACCACCCGAACACAATTAGCGCAGAGAGGATATGTGCAAGATACTGATGCACGTGCCGATGTTTCCGTCGTTTAGTGAGGCGTTTGCCTGAGCAAGTGGTGAAAATCTTCGAACATTCAAGGCTTACAAAAAACACGGGCATGGGGTGTCCCACAACTGGCAGGAGGCCAGTTTACGAAATCCATATACGGTCAGTCAGAACGGTCTTACGGTGCACGTGGCGGTTGCGTATTACTGCTGCACGTGATTGAATTTAATATACACACGGGTGGTATTATCTGTAATTAGAGGCATCCTGGGAGCAACTAACTTCGGTGTTGTTTGAACATG
>NW_013563993.1:0-11319 GCF_000499605.1 Eimeria maxima | reverse complement strand
CAATTGGACAGGAAGTGAGACCGCTGGAAAGAAGTGACGATAGCTTGCCCAGTGGGTGTTTCTGCACTGTGGTCCCCATCTCAAGTCCTACCCTAGCATAGGCACGCGGGCATTTGGATCGCGTGCGGTGGCTAGATTCCCATGTCTTTTTCCTCGCATTAAATTGCAAAAGCTTGTGCGTTTCGTGAACATTTCTGCTGTTTGTGGCCGTTGGCTTCTGGCAAACGCATCAGTGTTTGCCACGCAGTCAGTTCAAGCAAAACCGCCTAGTTAGCCAGCAGTTCCACAGCGAGACACTGACACCAGTGTATACGGCGTTTGTGCAGAAGCGCTGGTTGGAGGTGGATCACCCTGTCCTCGCTAGCCGGTTTGGGGTGTCCCTGCCATCTTTGAAGGAGTTCTGCTTAATCGGTATTCTTCTGTTCACACTCCTCTGGCTCATTTTCCAAAGTTCTGTGGTTCAGGGTTTGTGCGATCCAACAGGAAGTGAGCAAATGAGGCGCACGTCACCGGAAATGCCCAGTTCCAAGATATGCGCCATCAGGCTCAACCGCTCCGCTGTTGTTGAACGGTTTTGGCAGTTGTGCCTAGCCATGTCCCACTTTGTTTGAAATGTTGCCCTGGATAGCTGCTGCTGTGTGCCTACGTCCAATTGCGTGATAAAGAACTGGATTATACTTTAATGCTAACATGCAAAAGATGGCACATTTGTTAATCTTGTGAAGAGCGGAATGAGATAGATATTATATGTGCACGGTGCAGTAGCTTGTGCATGTTTGAGAAAAACTCGTTTCATTTCTTGGAGAGTAGAAAGTTCGTCTTACTTTGTTGAGTAGATACCACAATTAATAGAACAGTTGTGGATGTGCTTCACCATACGTTTAGTGCAGTAGCGGAAGATCAGTGCATCGCTTTTCTTCACGTTTATGCCACAGGCCGCTTTCTAACAGCATTAATGCGGCTTCCTTGCGACGGCCGCAGCCACTAAGAAGTGCAGTCACTTGCTCAGCTGCGCAGCGTCAGCATTCGGAGAATTCGTTTGCCCCTTCCCAAGGGATTGATTCAATGGCCAGCCACTCTGTGTAGGACGACCTGCGTGCCGCAGCGCTCGTGATATCGCTGTGTTGGAAACAAAGACATGCCGGATATGAAATAGCGGCGTTCACACCGGCACGTTGAAGGCAGTAACTGTCGGGGAAGTGGCACAATATTCTTGCAAGTTCCTTGTGCTCGAGGTTTGGTTCCACTGTGTCTGCATCCACGCTTTCCTGCGCCGTTCAGCAAGTAGGTCCTTGACGCTTGGCGATTAGGCAGGTTCTTGTGCACCACTATTCAAAAGCATGTCTATCCGAACTACCTACACTGTGTACCAGTATGTGCGTCATACGTGCTGCCCATGATACCTAATTGCATTCGTGACTCTACGTTTGACACTCAGCTTTGTTCTATATCGCTTCCAAGCCTGCGAACAGCTTTGGGTCGAGTGGATAGAGCACGCGGCCGGCTCCACTAGCTTCAGAAATATCTAAGCAATTTTGCTGGCGTATCATGCAACCGACTGTGCATGTATGTGTATCGGGGGCTGTCAAAAATGATTGCCCACCTTCATGATTCGTTGACACGCTTACGCTAATGCTGAGGTGGGTCGGCGTTTGGCCGAGCTGCGGGGTTCACAACCTAGCCACCTGCTGACATGTCGGTATTATTAATGGCTTGCATTTGCGCTCCTGGATTTTAAAAACGCATACGGCCGCAAGCAGGCTTGGCATTTCAGTACACGAGGTAGGCGACGAGGTAGTTGTCGTTTTATTCATGAACATATCACGAACTCCTGGTAGTGTCGTGTCTTAGGCGGTGAGATTTGTGGAGACGAATATTCCAGGAGCTACAAAAGCTGAGGCTTCTACAAGCTACACTGCATGTTTGTTTTGCGGTTCAACAGGCCGTTTTATATCCAGCGTTCGGAATATTGATAATTAATGACGCCTGATGGCAGTTGCAGGTGTAGCACCTGTATGTGTAGACGCTCTCAAATAACCAGAACGCATTCGGTGGAATCGCCTGCAGACGGTGCGCTTGCTCGCAGAAGACAGAATACATCTGTGTAGTTTATGCGGTAGCCATGCAGCAAGCAATTTGCATGGACAAATCCCAGCATCATACTGCCTGGATGTTATTAGACCACTTTGTAGACACTAATGTGTTGGCAGAAGAACAAGCCATGGCCAAATGACTTTCGGCGGCAGTCGTAAAAACGCATTCGGCAGAGAAAACGCGCTTTGTCAGAGAGTGAGCCTTGCGGTTGGCGGGGGGAAGAAAGGTGGAGAGCGCAGAGATGCTGGCCATAGGCGAGGCCTGCCAGCTTGTTGCAAACAACTTCCTACTGTGATGTGGAAGTACATTAAAAGTGCTGGAGTTGCGTGGGCTCTAATCGTTCTGTGAAGTGGTTGGCTGACGCGTGTCTACTCATCGTTCGACCCTCAAGTGGCGGTCGTAGTATCATATCAATGCAAATCGCTCCACAAAATTCATTTGCGCAAGTGTGTAGTGACGACAGCGGTGGGCCAGAGAAAAACATGCAGGTGTACACCTCTGCGAGCGACGATGGGGGCATCTGACCGAACTGCCTGTCAGTATGCAGCAAAAGGTGTTTAGATCGTACGTCTTTGTGGTTGGTTCCCTTTGCAGGTGCCGTCTAGTATGCGAGGCTTCCAGTGGATGTGGCAAACAAATCGTTCAGTATATTTGCATTTCAAGGTGGTAATACGATTATTCCGTAGCTTGGTAATCCGCAGGACGTGCGTTAACTGGCATATTGGCTCGATTTAACTGACTACCCGACGCTATTCCCAGCCTTATGAGCTGTACGTCTGATACTCCAGCATGGAGCATAATGTTAGATATCCCGTTTGGCTTTACCTGGACTACTGGGGTCTCTTGTACCCCTTTGAAAGTATATTCTTGAAGATACGAAACAATTGCGTTCTGCGGAGTGAGATTTGGCAATATTGCTGAACTGCGGTCATGATTCCTCGAGCATTTGTATCGATGCGTTACATACGGAAATGCGCCTACCCAGATTGGCCTGGCCTTGACGCGCTGGTCCTAAAAAGGTGGTTCCGCCGCATTTGTGTATTCCCTCAGACGGTGGGCTGCTAAAATGAATTAGGCCACACTTTAACATACCTGCATGCGTAGAAAAGTCATGTTTGCTTAAGGTGCGGATGCGGGTCCTTTCGTGGAGATCTTTCTACCCAAATGCCTGAAGCAGGTGAAGCTTTGGGAATCAGCTGGACGATCTCCAGCTAAGTGATGGAATCAATCACTAGAAACACAGTAGCTCACCAACCAAGCTCCTAGAAGGTTCAGTGAACCACAAGATGGTGAGTGACATCGAGCAGAGGCATTCCTTAAGCCGCTCGTGCAAAGGGCATCGGGGAAAGAACCGTTCAACCTTTCCTATGCAGTATTTCAGAAGACATCCTACCCCAATGTTCTTTTAAAGCCCTCACCATCGTTCAGGATAGATCGTCCATTTAGATTGTACGTTTTCTGCAGCCGTTGTCGCCTTTGTTGCCGTCCGAAACAAGAAGCTAAAGCAATTCATAGTTTCGTGTTACTCGTCTTGATATACTGGCGAGTGCTGGAGGTTATGAGCTTCAAGCCATCTTACATTCTTCAGAAAGGTCTTTTGGAGCTCGGCATCTCTTGAATTGCGGCGATGACGCGATGGGGGATGCGATGTTCAGTGGCTGCAGTTAGGAGGCTTCTTCGTTTCGCATTTATGCATATTACGCTCATCTGAAAAGGATTTTACCGCATGCTCAAGGGGTTGATGATGCGTCACTAGACTACTTCATTGCGTTTCGTCAGTGATCCAGTGTGTCCCATCTATAACTGCATTAGGTCACCGGACGGTGATTGTATCCATTCCGAAGTGTAGCCGCTTGTTCATCTGCATAGGCTCAGCATTAGGCATCCTTGTTCCTCATCCCAACTAAACAAAACTAGGGGCACGAAATTGGTGGTAACGGTTGTCGTGCTCGGAGGGCAGGACGTCCCCCAAGGCTATTTGCTAGACTCTCCCGGTTGTCTTGGATTGTGTTTTCGCTCATCACCTCTGGAGTCCGGTATCGTGTAGAATGTAGGTGCTTGACGCTGCTTGGTTGCGCGTTTGCCTCCGTACCTGGAGTTGGTGGATACGTTTTGTGCTTTGCCATGCTTGCAAAAGCCTAGCATTCAGGGTTTCTTATCCCAGCAGTTCTCTGTGGGTATGCAGAATGTGAGCAGCTGAGCGGGCAGCTCGAGGTGGGTCGGCGGCTCGGCGGCTCGCTAGTGGTGCTTCGATGTTATTCTGGAATTACAGCCCTTTTCCCTCGGATATGTGCTTGGCCATCTGCAGAATCTCTCTCTGGGAACGATACGAATTGGCAAAAACCTGACCATTAGTTGGCGTCTGAACTGGGGGTCAGTGAGAAGAACCGAGATAGGTGGTTCAATTTGCAAGTAACTGCTTGTTTTCGGCGTTCTGAAAGTGCATTCGAGTGCTGCTAGTTGTACGTACTCCCAGCCAGTTGATAGTAGCGTATGCACACGCCCTGGGTCGGCAGCCATGAATTCCTGTTTCTGACGTCCTTTTTGAATCTCAGCCTAAAGGTGTTTGGCGTCGTAGTGTCCTGTCATAGTCTCTAGGCCGCAGAACAGCACCTTCTTGTATGTGTTTGCATCGCCCGACTATCTTATAGGTGCAGCGCTTCAATGCTGCATGCGAGTGTACGTATATCGCCTGCCCAAGCTGACGCTGTGATGCCACTGAATGTGGCATCGATGCTTCAATATCTACTCGAAGATGAAAAGAGGACTATAATGACGGGCGTACTGCACAGTGCGTCAAACGCAGTATGGGTCTAGTAAGCAGGCATCCTCAAAACTCCAGGAAATCCTGTTCTTGGCTATCTGTTTGCCTCGCATGACTGAATGAGACGTTGGGAATAGCACTATGTTTTCGCCAAGGCGTTACTGTAACTCCGTGCTGACAAGCGACGGAAGGCAGGATGATGCATACCTTTTTGTTAGGCAGGCTGGAGCTCTGACCATTGTTCACTGTAAAACATTTGCCTCAATAACAGCTGCATTGTGGTCATGTGATAATGCACTAGCCTTACAGGAGTACCATGGGATGAGTGCTACTCAACCACCGAGCTAGGATGCAAAGAGAGCCGTCTTTCCTCGCTATCTGGGCCCTTCACCGGATTCGTGTACCCTTGGTGCATCCGTTTGTTTGGTAGAACACATTTCGTGGCAACGGTGGAACCGCACATTTTAGGAATATGTTCAAAATCGCCGATAAGTGCGTCACAAGCTTTTAAACCCCACGGGGCTCAGGCAGTACGCACCATGCTGCCCGTTTAACAAGCCATGTGCAGAAGCAGAATGCTGCATTCAATTCGTCTGTATCTGTGCAATGGCCATCAGAGAGAATTTGGTAAGACAAATGAGTAGTAGGCAACCCATTCGTTTACCCTTGGTGGATCCGTTTGTTTGGTAGAGCACATTTCGTGGCAACAGTTGAACCGCACACTTCAGGAATATGTTCAAAATCGCCGATAAGTGCGCCATTATCTTTTACACCCCACGGGGCTCAGCACGTACGAGTCATGCTGCCTGTTTAACAAGCCATGTGCACAATGGTGCATTCAATTCGTCTGTATCTGTGCAATGGCTATCAGAGAGAATTTGGTAAGACAACCGAGTAGTAGACAACCCATTCGTTTACCCTTGGTAATTCCGTTTGTTTGGAAGAGCGCATTTCGTGGCAACAGTGGACCCGCACATTTTAGGAATATGTTCAAAATCGCCGATAAGTGCGTCACTAGCTTTTACACCCACGGGGCTCAGAATGTACGCGCCATGCTGCCTGTTTAACAAGACAGCAAGCACAATACTCGTCTCCCAACACGCTCGTGCCTAGTGATGCCTTGATCAGGACTAAGGTTGGACAGGATTTGGGAAACTGTCACAGGTGCCTACGCTCACCAGAGAGTTTTTACTTAGGGTTAGTCGATGGAGTGGTGGCTTGTATGTCACGAGGAAAATGCGTCACTGCTGCAATCAGCTGCTAGCTGGTTCAAGTGATATGAAGAAACACGCAAATGTGCACTGGAGAGTTCCCCTACAATTTGATTCTGTGCAAATACAAGGCACCTTTTTTATGGGGTATCCTTTTTGTATTTGGACTCAGTAGTACAGGAAGGCTCATTACGTTGACGACGCTTGTTCCCGTAGGTGGAAATGTAGGCGTTTTAACTTCATAATCCGTTCGCGCAGAGCCATCTGTGTTGAAGGCTCAGTGCCACATCTGCATCATTTAGGCACAATTGTCGCTTGAGCTTCCAAGAGCCGTCAACCGTGGTGCAGGGTTTTTTCTACTGACCGCCTTAATTATATCTCCTGCTGTTTGGAGCCTCGTGTTTGCCTGTTCTGTTCAATGGCTTGTTTGTTGAGGTGAAGCAGCCGCCCGAGGCAGTTGGTACTTCTTCCGACAATCTCATTCATCGCCATGGTCAGCTGAATGTTGTGCTGGAGGTTCTACCAGTGTTCCTAACCCTGGCAGTTTGGCAGTTAATGCACGTTCAAGGCTCACTTTCCGGTGCCGTTCTATATGCGTTCCTTTGGATTACAGCTCGTAAGTGATTTTTGAGCGTTTCAGACAAGCATGCACTGTAAATCCCCGTCGGGCCTCAATAATACCCAGCAGGCTGCATCACGTTCAGGCCGAGCCATCATGCCTAATCCATCAGGTATTATCCAACACGCAAACGTTGGCCGTCTGTTTTACACTTTTTTAATAACGGGGGTACCAGCGTCGACACTTCCCCAGCTTCTGAGGCAACCAGTCTTGCGGTTGGTTCCTCCCGGGGTTCAGGAAGTATGGGCCACAGAGCCTGCAGCAGCCTTAGATCGTTTTATGTCCCAGCGCTCCAGTACGTTAGTGGTAATTATCGCTTTGGACACCCACGAACAGCAATGAAATGATCTCCGTCGAAATTAGATCCAGATTAGACAACAAGCCCAACAGCTATCCAAACACCGACTGCACTTCACAGCGTGCATCAAGAATATCTGCGTGTCCTGGAGGTGTTTCTATTTCCTCTAAGACTTCGGCGCCATGTGCGGTCTTCTCAAGGTAGCTGAAATAATGCTTTTTCCTAACGTCTGTATGTGGAGATGCATGGACTGGCGCAACCGCGTCAATGGACAGGGCAGCTTCCGGAGTTTGGCAAGGACTCGTGCGGGACTTGGACTCGGCATGCGAAGTTGAAGCGGAGGCGTGGAGACGCCATCCCATCGGATAGAGCATGCGCAGGTCAGGTGACGTGCTTCACTGTATTCGTGGCTCGCCTTGGAAACATTATTGGGCCGATGCAACTAAGTACCACGTGCTTCACTGTATTCGTTGCTCGCCTTGGAATGTTTATTGGGCCGATGCAACTAAGTACCCGCAGCGATACTGTTTGTTCCATGAGTCAGGTGATTAGCCAGTGGGATAACTGGTATCCACGCAGACTTCGCGATGTGTTTGGAACAGCCACTAGCTTAATTGGCAAGTCAGTGGCATGATGTATTGAACAACCTGGGGTAGTATGCCTGGAATCCGTTTCGTTTGCTGCGGTACTGTGTCGTGCGTTGGTAAGCTGTTATAAGTAGGTACACAAAAGTGCTCATTTCGTCGCCACGTAATTACGGGTTGACTTGGCTGAAACGGACTCGCGGATCAGCGTGTGCGTCTCTGAATCGACTGCAAGACATCATGGGATGGTCGGTTCGTCTCTGGCTGTCCTTCTCGGCCTGCAGGATAGTGGCTTCCTGTGCCTACAGTGCCCAACCAGGGGACATATGCACCCCTCTCCACTGAACAGGTCTACTGAGAAGCAACACGCTTCTTGCGGATTTCTTTTGGAGTGCAAGGACGTGCTAAAGTTGCCTGCTGTGTGGCCATGCACCTTTGGCCAAATACGTGACCTCGTTGGCTGCACGAATCCGAGCGAGCTCACCATAACAGCGGCAGATGGAATTACTCGACACACAGTTGGTCAGGGTAAGTTGTTAGGGCTGTCTGCTCTAGATGATTGCTTGCTAATAGGTGCTAGTAGCGTTTTCGACGGTTGCGTAAATGCTGCCGTTGTGAAAGGGAGAGATCTCGTGGTTGGCCTTCGAATAGTCCTCTTATGGTCAGAGATATTCAGTCAAGCAACTCCGCCCAAGAGCAGCGTAAGGGGCTGTTCTCGGGCGGAGTGGCATTCCCTGCTGCAGCCACTCATTATATTTCTGTCTATTAGTACGTGCTGCAATTGGACTGAACCTCAATGTCACAGTGCATCGGGTGCCTGAATGTCTCTGGAGGCAACCAAAGCGCTTGCTGTAATTCTGTATATTGGGGCTGCATGGGGATTTAGTGGTGGTCTTTCCTGCTTTACGGGTGGTACGGCAAGTGCCCGACGTATTTCATCGTGGAGGTGTGACGCGGTAGCAGTTCCTGTGGTGTATGATCATGTGCTCTTTGCTAACTGCAGCGCGTGCGTAGCGTATCATAGTATGTGGTCTCTGACCAACAACAAGCGAAATCGGGAGCGAAAAAAAGAAGTATCGCTCACTAACAAAACCCTCAGGTTTCTCGTGTTCCCTCAGAGAGTGTGTATTTAATGACGCCGGCCTGGCCACTCCGGTCACTTTGACATAAGAATAACTGTTTCCGTCTGTACTGCATCCGCATATTCACGTATATGCTACAGTTACCTGCGATGTCCGGGACGTGGAGACGGCTATGATTGAGCTTTTCATCGTATACCAGATACTTGGACGCCATTTTGCATTGGCACTTGAAAACTGGAATATCCTATCCGATAAAACCAGGCATCTGTAGCGAGTGGCGCATTTGGGTGTTTGAAAATGAGTGTTTATCCTGTTCGGTTGTTTTCTTGGTTGGTGCTAGAGCACTCTCATTACACCCGAACAGGATAAACAATTGCAATAACGTCATCACTGACAGACAGGTCACAAACTGGATGTCTCCTTTCATTGCAGTGCTGTACTTTGATGAGCGCAGGAATGTGGAGCAGCACTAAGTCAACGACATAAATGGCTTATTAAGTGGCCGTTCGCCTGCGCAATCCATTGCAGTACGTACTCTCTGTGTGCATACGGCGAAAACAGAAACGGTTAACAAACAATGGATTGCGTTTCTGTTTTCGCCGTATGCACACAGAGAGTACGTACTGCAATGTGCAATTGGCTACGCGGCCAGTGGCGTTGTGCTGCTGCCCGCGGCTATAGGTAACCTTTTCGTTAGCTACTGTCCGCATAAAAGACTGGCTTTGAACAGATCCATCCGCGATTGGGCTTTCTGGGAGAGATGTGCGTACGCGCACTCCACCGAAAGGGTGCGTCTTGCTACGAACCAGTTGCTAAGTTGGTTCGTCCGCCCCCAGTATATCCCCTCATTCGGCTTTTTTACGGTGATAGCAACGCGTTGCGTTGACTGCTATGGCGCGTTGGTTGACTGCCATGTGCAGTCTGCTTTTTTCTGCTCAGATAATCGCTTTGCGTGTACCCCACTACAATCCGTTGGATATGGGAACGAAAGGCTTTGTAAACGTGAGATGCTTTGCCAAACAACTGTTGGCACCTAGTACTGTGCCACACCCACAGACCATGTTACACGTCTTCATTCAGCCTCCGGTAGCACTACACCTAGACACATTCACTGCCAGTTATCAGTGGTGTTCTGCCTTTCGTGCATTAGCAGGGGAGTGGTAACGACTGCTGCCTCCTGGTGAGCTGGTCTCCAATCGGCTGTGCAAGAAAGCATTTGAAATACTATTATTGGCATGAACTAACACCTGGGTTCTGTCTAGAGTAACCCCGCTTCAGGTACTAACTTGAGCCTACCAGATGTTACACCGTTAAGGTAAATAATTGCGTTAGTAGAGGCCGGTCAAGGTGCACCCTCATGCGAATGTCCAACCCCGTTTGTCAAAATATCGACTTGCTGGGAGCATGGTTGTAGCACGTGTCCAACCCTAAATTACGTGTATCTCCGGGTGTGTCGCAGGCTGTTATATGACGAGCGAAACAATCAATGCAGTGCGAGAGAGCCACCGATAACGGAAATAGAACTTTCCCTGGGACGCCTTCCTTTTTGTGGTTGCTCGCCTCAGGTTGAGCATAGTAGCGCTCGTGCACCATGCCGGCTGTTTTTATATTTGCGCAGGCAGTATGTGATTGGTGTTTATTTTCGAGGAGACTGCTTGCTCACACCCCTTTGGCCAAGGCGTAAGCCCTAAACCCCAAAGCCTTACCGCCTCAGTCCTTCAAGAAAACGCCAAGGAGTGAAACATCTGCGTATTCCATAACAACACGCGATTACGTAGTGTTTCCTGTTTGTTATCTGTTCGTCTCAGGTTGGTGTAAGGCCCTCCCATTGGTCTTGTTTACTGTATTATTCGTTACTGGGTGTTCGGTATGGTTGGTTTTGCCCCTGGCACGATATTGCTTGTGTGCGTCGATTTGCTTGTTCCAGATCGCTGCATATGCTGGATGCCCTCCGCTTTCTGTACGCTTGCACTCAGTTGCCGACGCAAGTGCCTGACGAAAGGGAAGGGGAATGAAACACCGCAGTTGAATTGCCTTTCACGGCAGCCCGCATGTTTCTTTCGTTTCCCTGTGAAGAAAGATTCCAAGAGCGAGCAAGGGTCCGTGGTTTCACAGAACTGCGCTTTGTTTGGCAGCCCACCCCACTCGTTATTGGGTCTGGACGTCGCTGATGGCACCGGATGTTGGAAACATGCTGGCAGGCATTCTATCCTGTTTGGAAGTTGTTGAACGCGGAGAGCAAACGTGGGGTGACCGTATTATTTGTACTTTGAACAGCCCACCGTTGCCTGTTCCGCCTTGAGCTCTGCAGCTTGTGTGTCCTGAGCACGAATCGCAGCTAACCCTTTGATGTGTTCAGGTCTCTCCAGTTTGTTGAATCCTAGCTTATATTCGGTTTTTGGCTAAACTGTGCACGCCCCAAAACTCATTCGCGCTTTACCTGATTAGGAGGTGCGTTTAGGGTGAATTCCGTTTTGCCATTGGCGTGTATCTACCTTTCGCGCGAAACTCGTAAAAAAGCGGTTTGCAACTGCGTTGGTTGTAGTAACATTAAGGGGCTCTTGTATGCATAGCTAAATGTTGTCTGTTTGATTTTTAAGCATGTGTCAAAGTCTCAGGCCTGGCGAATGTCTTGCGCTAGTGGCACCCAGCCCCTATTCAGAGACA
>NW_013563992.1:52474-65249 GCF_000499605.1 Eimeria maxima | reverse complement strand
TATATATATATATATATACCGTCTAAATATTCCATGGAAGTTATTGCCATAGTTTGCTTCTAAGTTTAGATAAGAGAGCCAAATAGCAAATCTTTCTGCTTCTGCTGCTGCTGCTGCTGCTGCAGCAGAAGCAGGTGCAGCAGCAGCAGCAGCAGAATATAAATCCTCCTTTAATGCTCTCTCTGCTACACAACGAGCTTTCTCTAAATCACCCAACTTTAGATGATATGCCATGTAACTGCAGCACAGCAGCAGCAGCAGCAGCAGCAGCAGCAGCAACAGCAGCAGCAGCAGCAGCAGCAGAGGTAGCAGCAACAGCAGCACACACACACACACACAAGGAAAGAAGAAAGAAAATGAGAAAAAAACAGCTCCATGTATGCAGATGCAACAAACTAATGCTGCAGCAGCAGCAGCAACAGCAGCAACTGCAGCAGCAGCAACTGCAGCAGCAGCAGAATCACCCTAAACAATACAAACCCTAAACCCTAAACCCTAAACCCTAAACCCTACCTGATCCATACAGCAGCAGCATTACCATGAGTAAGCAGCAAACGCTCAAAGTCTTCTACAGAGTTTGGCTGCTCTCCTCCTTCTTCCTGCTGCTGCTGCTGCTGCTGCTGCTTCGCCTCTAGTGCTTCTAGTGCTTCTTGCATCTCCCGCTGCAGCAGCAGCAACAGCAGAAAAGAAAAACAACAGCAGCAAATGCAGCAGCAGCAGCAGAAAGTAAATATACACATGCAGCTACTACACACTCAACTAAACATTCTGCAGCATAAAACAGCAGCAGCAGCACCAGCAAGAGCAGCAGCAGCAGCAGCAGCAGCAGCATCAGCAGCATCAGCAGCAGGTGTTTATTGTCTAACTTTTTTTCTTAGTTTATCCCTTTTGCTTTTCTTTCCTTTTTCTGCTGCTGCTGCTGCTGCTTCTTCTTCTTCTTCTTCTGATTCTTCTGCTGCACTTCCTGTGTCTCCTGCTGCTGGTACTGTCTCCTCCCAACCCCACACTTGCTGCTGCTGCTGCTGCTGCTGTTGCAGCATCTGCTGCTGCTGCATATCTTCCTCATCATCTGTCTCGCTGCTCTCTCCTGTTGCTGCTGTGTCTGCTTCCTCATTTGCTAAGGAGGCTGCCCTCTTATCTGCTGCATTTGCTGCTGCTGCTGCAGGTGCTGCTGCTGCAGGTACTGCAGCAACAGCAGCAGCAGCAACTTGCTGCTGCTGCTGCTCCTCCTGTTCTTCATATTCCTCTGGAGGTGGTAGATCAGCAGGATCAAGAGAAATATCAACTTTAACACTTTGCCACGTCTTGCTGCTGCTGCTGCTGCTGCTGCTGCTGCTGCTGTTGCTGCTGCTGCTGTTGCTGCTGTCATCCTCGTCATGCTGACAAGTAATATGCTGCAGCGCAACAATCTTTGCCTGTACTATATCTCCATTATTTAATAAATTTAATCTTCTTTCCTTCTCTGCTGCTGTTGCTGCACCTAACCTAGCAGCAGCACAGAGGGAATCAACAGCAACAAGACGTAGCTGCTGCAGTTGCTGCAGTGCAGCAGCAGCAGCAGCAACTGCAGCAGAAGCTTTCTTTATCTTTTTCTGTAATTGAGGATCTTGTTGTTGTTCTTTACCCTTTTGTTGTTGTTGTTGCTGCTGTAGTTGCTGCAGTTGCTGCTGCTTCTGCTGCAGCTGCTGCTGCAGAAAGGAGACAGCTGGGCCCTCGTCAGGTGTATCCGCAGCAAAAAGAGACAAACGTACAAATACACCATATGCATGTACACCCCGTACTGTTCCTTCTACTACTAATCCTTTACGTAGACACTGCAGCAGCAGCAGACGCAGCTGCTCCATTGATCCTTCTCCTGCTGCTGCTGCTGCTGCTGCTGTTCCTGCTGCTGCTCCTGCTACGGTGGGTGCCTTGGCGTCACCTTGATAACGATGCAGCAGGAGTGTCTGCTGTCCTCTACGACCACCAGCACCGCCTCCTGCTGCAGCAGCAGCAGCAGCAGCAGCAGCAGCAGGATTCAAGGATCCATCAACCTTAGCAGCAGCATAATCAACAGATAAGATGTAAATCTTAGGCAGCAAATAACCTAGAGGGAATATTCTTTTTGCTTCCTCTATACTAAGTAGTCCGCTGCTACCATCTCTATCTGCTGCTGCTGCTGCTGCTGCTGATCCAGCTCCACCTGCTGCAGCTGCTGCTGCAGCAGATACACCTGCTGCTGCCTGCTGTAATGATATACGTAAGGTTATGCTGCTGCTTATTGCAGCAAATATGCCGCTGCTGCTGTGACCAACAACTAGACCTGGGTAGCACGCGCCACGCTGCACACAATAACAGCAACAGCAGCAACAGCAGCAGCAGCAGCAGCAGCACACAGAGAAGCACGGACATCCATACACGATGGCACACAAAGAGATAAAAGCAGCAGCAGTACTAGCTGCTGCTGCTGCTGTTGCTGCAGTTGCTGCAGTTATTGCTTCTGACGTTGTTGTCACTACTGTGGCTGCTGCTACTCCCGGTGCTGCTGCTGCTACTGTTGCTGCTGTTGTTGCTGCTGCTGCTGCAGTTGCTGCTGTTGCTGCTGCTGCTTACTTTTATATCTGCTATATTTTTAGGTCTTGTTAGATCTTCTTCGTCATCAATTATTCCTTCTATTGCTTTCCTCCTCATAGTAGCCTGCAGCGCCACTGGCTGCTGCTGCTGCTGCTGCTGTTGCTGCTGTTGCTGTTGCTGCTGCTGCTGCTGTTTAAGGATCTTCACTGTAACGAACTGCCCTGGTGCTAGCTGCAGCTGCTGCAGCGGCTGCTGCAGCAGCACATCAGATAGCTCAGTAGAGTGTACAGTAGCAAGAAGGGGGAGGCGCAGCAGCAGCTTGCTGCTAGCAGACAGCAGCAGCAGCTGCGTTAGCTGCACAGACACCCCAAGAGGAAGCCGCAGCAGCTGCTGCACTCGGCCTAAGCAGCAAACCCCCTCACTATAACGCCATCGTTGTGCTGCAGCAACAGCAGCACGTAACGAAGGAAACACTTGCTGCAGCAGCAAACAGCACACACAACACATATAATAACCATCAGCTGCAGCAGCAGCAATACCAGCAGCAGCGAGTGCAGCAGGAGCAGCAGCAAGAGCAGCAGCTATTGAATAGTGTATGCAGCATTGCTGCTGCTGTTGCTGCTGTTGCTGCAGCAGCAGCAACGCATTAGCAGCAGACCGTATAGTGTAATAAGTAGAACAGCAACAGCAACAACAGCAGCAGATGCTGCTGCTGCTGCTGCTGCTTGCTGCTGTTGCTGCTGCTCTTGCAGCTATTACTTACGTTAGTGATTTCTTCGGGTATAGGTGCAGAAGCAGCAGCAGACAAAATAGGAGACAGCAGCAGCTGCTGCTGCTGCGGTGATGGAGGAGGCAGCAATCTACTATTATGTTTATGCTGCTTCTGCTGCTGTTGCTGTTGCTGTTGTTGCTGTTGCTGCTCTCCTGCAGGAGGAGGACAAGGCCCAACAACAAGGAATCTTCTTATATCTCCTGTATCAGCAGCAGGTGCTGCTTCTGCTGCAGCAAGAGACATTGAGGTGTCTGTACACCTCAATAGGGGCAGCAGACGCAGCAGCAGCAAACTTCCTTTCTTATATATACAATTAGGTCTTAATAAACTTTTTCTTGATGAGGAGGCATCTAGTAAGTATATACAGCCACGGCGTCGTGGCTGCTGCTGCTGCTGCTGCTGGTGCTGCTGTTCGTTGTCCTTGTCGTTGTCCTGCTGCTGCTGCTGCTGCTGCTGCTGCTGCGCTTCTTCTTGACCCCTCTTGCTGCTCCAACCGCAACTAACAAAGATATGACCAGGGAGAGTCTTCTCTATTACACCCCACTCTGCTTCGCTATGCTGCTGCTGCTGCTGCTGCTGCTGCTGCTGCTGTTGCTGCTGTTTTTGTTTCTTTTGTTTGGTGCTTGTCTTTTCTCCTGCTGCTGCTGCTGCTGCTGCTGCTGTTGCTGCTGGTCTAAATAGGCCTGCACTAATAACAATTGTTTCTTGCTGTTTTTGTTTCCTTAAGGAATCCATAAACCCTCCATATCCTTCATCTTCGCTGCTGCTGCTGCTGCTGCTGTTGCTGCTGCTGCTGCGTCTACGGTGTATAGCCAGCACAACAGCATATATCTCTTGCTGCGGTCTTAGTAACCCTAAAGGAGACACAGGAAGATCTGTCTCCTCCTTAATAGGAGGAGGAGCCCACAGTCCTCCTTGCTGCTGCTGCTGCTGCTGCTGCTGCTTAGTATTAGCAGCAACAGGAGGAAGGGCATCTGTACAGTGTATATACACCTCAGCTTTTATATGAGTAGACACCAGCTGTGCTGCAGCAGCGCATGCATTAACTTTTGTTAATCTGCAGCAGATAACAGCCCCAATATATAGATCTGCTGCTGCTGTTGGTGTCTTTACTAGTTGCTGCAGTTGCTGCTGCTCCTTGTTTATTAGCTGCTGCAGAGGACCTGCTGCTGCTGCTGCAGCAGCAGCAGCAGCAGACTCGCTTGATGATACCTTCCCGTCATCACGAGATCGGCAGCAAAGAGGCAGCAGCAACTGCGGCAACGCCTTTGCTGCTGCTGCTGCTGCTGCTGCTTCTCCTTCTTCTCCTGCTGCTGCTGTTGCTGCTGTAACAGGAGAGAATTTGCCTACTAAGTCTACTGGGCATCCAACAAGAGCAGCAGAAGCATTAAGAGTTGCTGCTGCAGCTGCTGCTGCTTCCTCCTCTTCTTCTTCCTCTTGCTGCTGCTGCTGCTGCTGCTCATTGTTGCTAATAGGAGACACAGTTATAAAGAAAAGAGGAAGAGACAGCAGCAAAGGTTTGCTGCTGTCTCCTATACTAAACTCTGCTGCTTCTGCAGCAACAGCAGCAACAGCAAGCAGACCCATGTCTGCAACCAAGACACCTTTCTGCTGCTGCTGCTCCTCCTCCTCTTCCTGCTGCTGCTCCTGTCTATTCAGCAACCGCTGCTGCAGCAGCTGCAGCAAGACAGGGGGCATTGCCTCATTCTTATAGTCCCATGCATCTGCTGCTGCTTCCTGCTGCTGCTGCTGCTGCTGCTTAACCTTCGCTTTCTTTTGTAAGCGAATAGTAATTTCTTCCTGCTGCAGCTCGTCATTATCTGCTGCTGCTGCTGCTGCTGCTGCAGCAACACCTACTGTACACCGCAGCATCTTGGTGTTTTGCTGCTGCGCTTTTGCTGCTAGCTGCTGCAGCAGCAGGAAGGGCTGCAGCAGATCTCCGCTGCAGCAGCCATAGGCAACTTTGCTGCAAGGATCAGCAGCAACAATAAGACAATCAAATTGTTGCTGCTGCTCCTCCTCTTCCTCCTCCCCATCCTGCTGCTGCTGCTGCTGCAGCTGCCGCTGCAGCATAGGAGGCAAGAAGGCAGGAGGAACAATAATATAAACGCATGCAGCCCCACAGCAGCAACCAGCAACACTAAACTTTCCTCCGCTGCAGCAAAACTTAACGAAGGAGCAGCGCAGCAAACCGCCAGCACGTAAGGCTTTGCTGCAGATGCATGCAGCAGCATCAGTATCATTTGCTGCTGCTGCTGCTGCTGCTGCTGCTCGTTGCTGCAGCATACGCTGCAGTGTAGGGAGAGCAACAGCAGCTAATGCTGCATCTGTTGTTTGTTCTCTTATAATTTTATTAATCTTATGAGGCCTTAACTCAACAACCTGCTGCTGCTGCTGCTGCTGCTGCTGCTGCTGCTGTTGCTGCTGCTGCTGCTGCTGCTGCTGCAGTGCTGCCTTAACAGTTAGACCTATAGGTAATCTCCTTAATAAATGCTGCTGCGTAGGGACAAAGTCTGCTGCTATATTACGATAAAAGGAGACACCTTGTGCATGCATACACCCCAAGGAGACATACACCCCGCATGCTGCTGCTTCTTGCTTAATATATCCAAATAATAGCAATGGTGCTGCTGCTGCTGCTGCTGCTGTTGCATGCATCTGCTGTAACTCAGAACTACTACGAGCAAAATAACGATTAACTGCACCATTGCTGCTGCTGCTGTTGCTGCTGCTGCTGCTGCTGCAAAGGGAAGATGCTGCACCAGTAACACAAAGAGCAGCACAAACAGCTCAGATAATAAGCTGTAAGAGGAAGCAACAACAGCAGCAACAACAGCAGCAACAGCAGCAGCAGCAGCAACAACAACAGCAACAGCAACAGCAGCAGCAGCAATAGCAGCAGCAGCAGCAGCAGCTTACCGCATAGAGAGGGTTTAAGACTAATAAGACAGACATCACGTAGCTGCTGCTGCTGCTGCATTGCTGCCTCCATCTTCTTTGCTGCTGCTGCTAATAGGAGATCCATAGCTGAATCTCCTGTGCTGCTGCTGCTGCTGCTGCTGCTGCTGTTGAGCTTACGCTTCTTTTTAGCAGCAGCAGCAGCAGCAGCAGCAGAAGCAATTAAGGGACCAAGAGACACAGAGAAGACAGCAGCAATAACTACAAATTCAGATGGTAATGTTGACCCTACCTGCATATACACCCCAAATAACACAGTAACCCCACCTATATACAGCAGCAGCAGCAGCAGCAGCAGCAGCAGCGGCACGAGCAGCAGCAAGAGCTGTAGTAGAGTAGGAGACAGCAGCAACAGTAACTATGACAATAACACGAATAAGAGCAGATACAGCAGCAAGAACGGCAGCAGCAGCAGAGTAGGCAACAGCAGCAGCAACAACACTAATACGAGTAACAGCAGCAGCAGCAGCAACAGCAGCAACAGCAGCAGCAGCAGCAGCAGCAGCTTGCCTTCATTGACTGATGTAGCGCTTTAGCAACGGGCACCTCATCAGCAAGATGCAGCAAAGGCACGAAGGCAAGGACACCTCCTTGCTGCTGCTGCTGCTGCTGCTGCTGTTGCTGCTGCTGCTGTTGCTGCTGGTGGTGCTTTGGAGGAACTCTGCGGCACCGCTGCAGCAGCAGCAGCACACCGTTCTGGTGTACAGACACCACGCGTGCTTCTGTACCAGGTATAACTGCCCCTGTAGATAATATCCTGCTACTGCTGCTGCTGCTGTCGCCTCCAGCTGCTGCTGCTGCTGCTGCTGCAGTTATGTCTGTAGTCACCTCTAATGTACCGCGAGATAGGCATACAGAAGTCACCGCCACCTGCACACAATAGCAGCAGCAGCAGCAGCAGCAGCAGCAGCAGCAGCAACAGCAGCAGCAGCAGCAGTAACAAAGGCAATGATGAGCCCACTGTGTGTTTTCCTGTCACATAATCACACTTGTGACTTTCCTGCTACTCTGCTGCTGCTGCTGCTGCTGCTGCTGGTGCTGTCTTGCTGCTGCTGCTGCTGCTGCTGCTGCTGCTGTTGCTGCTGCTGCTGCATACCTTAACAAGAGTTCCTAGTTTGAATTCTTTGCCATTTGCTTCTGCTGCTGCAACATCTGCTGCTGGCAGCACAGCCTTAAAAGGACCAAAGAAGCGCAGCACTATCTGCTGCTGCTGCCGCTGCTGCTGCTGCTGCTGCTGCTGCTGCTGTTGCTGTTGCCTTATGTGCTGCACTGTCTTGATCTCGCTAACGTAGCCAAGAAGAACTTTTCCTCTTTCTACAACAGGCCGTATCTTTTGCTGCTGCAGCTGCTGCTGCTGCAGCATACCCATAGCAGCAGCAGCAGCTACAGCAGCAGATGGCTGCAGCAGACGTGGCAGCAAAGGAGACTGCAGCTGCCGCAACACTTTGCTGCTAGCCAGCAGCAACCTGCTGCTGCCTCCTCCCCCCATCGTCATAAGAGCAGCAGCAAGCATACCCCTCTCAAAGGCAGTAAATATGCTGCTGCTGCTGCTGCTGCTGCTGCTAACAGGGTACAGCTGCAGCTGCTCCTGCTGCTGCTGCTGCTGTGGGTTCATACGATTGGTGCAGCAGCCACTAAGGACAGCAGCAGCAGCAGCAGCAGATGACTCAATAAAATCACAGCTGCTGCAGCAAAACTGCCGCAGCACACGGACACTAATTGCTGCTCCTGCTGCTGCATCCTTAGGCAGCTGCTGCAGCGGCACATCGCTGCAGCAGCAAAGAGGCAGCCAACCCTTAACAGAAGGGGACAACCTGCAGCAGCAGCAACAGCAGCAGCAGCAGTTGCAGCAACAGTTATAGCAGCAGCAGCAACAGTTACAGCAACAGCAACGGCAGTTACACCAAAAACAGCAGCAACAGTTATAGCAACAGCAGCAGCAGTTACAGCAGCAGCAGCAGGTACAACAGCAGCAGCAGCAGCAGCAGCAGCAGGTACACCCGAACTTACCGAATAAGCAGCCCCATTTGCTGCTGCTCAACACGTTGTGGTTGCATTTGCTGCTGCTGCTGCAGCAGCTTATGTTTGCTGCTGCTGCTGCTGCTGCTGCTGCTGCTGCTGTGTATCTTAATAGCCTTAATAACCGTTCCCTTAAGAAGAGACCCTGGAGGTACCTCTAAGGGAGACAGCAGCAGCTCCTGCTGCTGCTGCTGCTGCTGCTGCTGCACAGCAGCAGCAGCAATAACTTCTAGATCTAACCAATGAATAAACAAGACACGGCAGCGGCTAATGTGCTGCCGCTGCTGCTGCAACTGCTGCTCCCTCTTCCTCTTGCTGCTGCTGCTGCTGCTGCTGCTGACGTCAAACGTTGGAGGGATACGCACAACAGCAAACTGAGCAATCCTGCTGCTGCTGCTGCTATCGGGTGCTGCTGCTGCTGCTGCAGCAGCAGCAGCAGCAAGATCCTCATCATCCTTGTCGCTGCTGTTATTCTGCAGCAGCAGCTGCTGCTGCAGCTTATAAAGGGGCAGCAGAGCGCGCTGCCCGTCTGTATTTGCTGCGCTGCTGCTGCTGCTGCTGCTGCTGCTGCTGCTGCTGCTCTTAAGGATAGGCAAAGGTGTCTTAATCTTTGTACCTGGCAGCAGCAAATGAGGAGGCAGCAGCAGCAGCTGCTGCTGCTGCTGCCACCCAACAATATGCGGCAGCAAAGACACATAAATTACCCGCTGCTGAGGCAGCAAACCAATTATTCTTGCATATACACGCTGCTGCTGCTGCTGCTGCTGCTGCTGCTGCTGTGGGTTAAATAGCTGCAGCAGCTGTTTATCAAACTGCTGCTGCAGCTTGTCCTCTGTTATCATGCTGCTGCTGCTGCTGCTGCTGCTGCTGTCTTCGTCAGCAAGGATCTGCTGCGGTTTGTCTCCTTGCTTGGCCTTCTTGCTGCTGGGTGCCAGCAGCTGCAGCTGCTGCTGCTGTTGCTGCTGCTGCTGCAGCAGCGCAGGATGTGTTATGTGGGGGTGCAGCACAACTGCTGTCATGCTGTGCAGACACCGCAGCTGCAGCCCTTGCATGCAGGGGAGTTCTGCTGCTGTTACCCCCTTCTTGCTGCTGCTGCTGCTGCTGCTGCTATCTTCTCCTCCTTTCCTCCTCTTTGCTGCTGCTGCTGCTGCTGCATGCATTATTGGCCGCTGCACACGACACTCCAGCAGCAGACCAGGCCTTAGGCTATCATAAGCTAGCTGCTGCTGCAGTCCTATAGGGGAGAGTAGAGGTCCTGCTGCTGCTGTTGCTGCTGCTGTGTCTGCTGCTGTTGCTGCTGCACATATAATAGTACTTGCTGCCTTATTTACCTCCTGCAGCACAACAGGGATAATAGATCCCTGCAGCAGCTGCATGTTGTGCTGCTGCTGCAGCAGCTGGTGCTGCGGCTGCGGTAGGAAGGCACGAATACCACCACTGCTGCTGCTGCTGCTGCTGCCTTGCTGCTGCTGCTGCAGACCAAAACACAGCAGCAAACCGTGCTCCTCTACAGAGGAGACAGTTGCTGGCAGCAACATTCCTTGCTGCAGCAGCTGCAGCGAGAGTCCTGCATTACATAAGGAGGGACGCAGAGACAGCTCATACACACTGTTGCTGCTGCTGCTGCTGCTGTTGCTGCTGCTGCTGCTGCTGCCAGGGGTACTAATGACAACACAAGGAAGCAGCTGCCCAACGAAGAAACGCTGCAACAGCTGCTGCTTATACGCTGTTTCCTGCTGCTGCTGCTGCTGTCCGCCTTTTAACTTTCGCTGCTGCTGCTGCTGCTGCTGCTGCTGCTGCTGCAGCTCTAAGGTATGCGTACGGTGTACATACCCCACAAGACCATAAGGCAGCTGCAGCAGCAACTCATTTGTATGAATCTCTGCAACAGCAGCAAGCAGCAGCGCCCCTTCCTTTAAGGGGCAACGAATTGCTGCTGCTGCTGCTGTTGCTGCTGCTGCTGTGTCTGTATTGCTGCCTGTTAACCCATAGGTTTCCTCAGCATCATCTTGCTGCTGCTGCTGCTCTCCTCCTGCTGCTGCTGCTGCATAATTTAGGAAAGGGAAGGATAGCTGAGACCGAGAGGAAGAAGATTCCTTGCTGCTGCTGTCCCCAGTCTTACCCTTGCTGATGCTGCTGCTGCTGCTGCGGTTGCTGCTGCCTCCTCGCTGTTTTGTGTCTCCCCGCTGCTTCTCCTGCTTCCTAATAGGAGCAGCGCGGGGAAAGTCTTCTGCTGCGAAGTCTTCCATGCTGCTGCTGCTTCTACCTTCGGTTTGCTGCTGTTGCTGCAGCAGCAGCTATTGCTGCTGCTGCTGCTGTTGCTGCTGCTGGTTGCCTCAGTATGCAGCTGTTTGCTGCTGCTGCTGCAGCAAAATGCAGCTTAAGATGAGGTGTATAAAAAGAAGATCAAGAGAAGGCAACGGATCTCAACGACCAGCCCTAGCTGCTGCTGCTGCTGCTGCGGCTGTTGCTGCTACTGGTGCAGCCCTTGCTGCTGCTCCTATTGCTGCCTTCTCTGCTCCTTCTCCTGCTGCTAATAAAACAAATTAATAAAGTTAATAAACTTTACATGCATGCGATTGAGTCATCTTGAGGGGCCCCGCGGCCCCACAGCTGCTGCTGCTGCATGCGGCTTCCGACGGCAGCAGCAGCAACAGCAGCAGCAGCAGCAGCAGCTGCTGCTGCTGCTGGTCAGCATCCTATACAGGCGCTAGCTGTATAGTTGAAATAAATAAAAATTAAATATATAAATGTATTAAATAATTAAATAAGGGATTTATTTTAACTATTTTGCCGCTGCAGCAGTAGCAGCAGCAGCAGCAACAGCAGCAGCAACTGCAGCAACAGCAGCATCAGCAGCAAACTCAACTCACCCACCAGGATCCTTCAATATTTATAGATATATTTAATATTATTTGCTGCTTAATTATGATTTCTTCCTTGTTTTTTTAATATTAGCAGCAGCAGCAGCAGCAACTGCAGCAACAGCAGCAAAATGATGCAACAACAGCAGCAACAGCAGCAACAGCAGCAGTGGTGAGAAGACCACACCACACACGTATGAAGTCTGCTGCTGCTCCTCTACGACTGCTGTGCTGCAGCACAGCAGCAGCAGCAACAGCAGCATCAGCACCAACACCAGCAGCAGCAGCAGCAGCAGCAGCAACAGCAGCAGTTGCACGCCAATGTGCCTGGAGGAGATATTGGCTGCTGCAGCAGCGATGCAGCGCAGCAACAGCAGCAGCATCTGCTGCCGCTGCTGCTGCAGCAGCAGCAGGAACACCTTCACAACTGCAGCAAAGGACTGCAAAGGGAAGCGTTAGCAACGACACCAGCAGCAGCAGCAGCAGCAGCAGCAGGGAAATTGTAGAGGATGAGGAGCTGAGCGACTTGCCTGCTGCTGAGCTGCTGCCATTCCTGCAGCAGCAGCTGCTGCTGCGGCGTACACCGTTGCGGTTGCTGCTGCTGCTGCCTCTGCTGCTGCAGCGTGCTGCTAAGAAATATAAGCCTGAGGAGCTTGCTGCTGCTGCTGCAGTAACTGCTGCTATTTGCTGCAACAGGCGTGCTGCTATTCATCAATGTCTTGAGGACCTGCAGCAGCAGCATCAGCAACTGCAGCAGCAGAAGCAACTGCAGCAGGAAATGCAGCAGCAGCAGCAGCAGCAACAGCTGTCCCCGCAGGAGCTTAAGACACAATCTAAATCCATTAAGCAGCAAATTGTTTTGCTGCAGCAGCAGCAGCAGCAACTGCAGCAAGCAGAGGCGCAGCTAGGAGGAGTTATCAGCATAGCTGCAAGGAAGCTACAGCAGCAGCAGCACCAGCAGCACGAACAGCAGCAGCAGCAGCAGCAGCAGCAACTAGTACATGTGCTGCAGCAGCTTCATAGACAGGCCTCAGCAGTTTGCTGCTGCATCGACACTTTGCTTCGGCTTCCTTTTGCTGCTGCTGCTGCAGCACAAGATGTTGCTGCTGCTGCTGCAACAACACTGCAGCTGTTTGCAGCAGCAGGAAAGTACCACATTGAAGAACCTGCAGCAGCAGCAGCAGCAGCAACAGCTGCTGCTGCTGCTGCTCTCCAGCAGCAACAGCAACTGCTGCAGCGGCTTCCTGTCCTCTTAGGACGACTGATTGAGGCCTGCCTACCAACCAGCAGCAACAGCAGCAACGGCAGCACCAGCAGCAGCACCAACAGCAGCAGCAGCACGAATAGCAACAGCAGCAACAGCAGCAAGACTGAAGAGGAGAGAAGGGCGCTTGTTGCTGCTGCTGCTAAGGCAGCAGCAGCACTTCTTTTGCTGCAGCATCGCGTTGTTGCTGCTGCTGCTGCACGCCAACTAGTACCAGCAGCGCAGCAGCAGCAGCAGCAGCAGCAGGTAGATTCAGGAGGGCAGATGAGTAGCAGCACCAGTTGTAGCAGCAGCACAACTAACAGCAGCTCCAGCGGGACCAGCAGCAGCAGCAACAGCAGCAGC
>NW_013563992.1:36497-41497 GCF_000499605.1 Eimeria maxima | reverse complement strand
AATAATATCCTCTTATTCTCTCCTAATAAATACCATACATTCTCTCTTCTTATATTATTACATACTCTTCTTCTTCTATTGCTGCTGTTGTTGTTGTTGCTGCTGCTGTTGCTGCTGTTGCTGTTGCTGCTGCTGCTGCTGCTGTTGCTGTTGCTGTTGTTGTTGTTACTGTTGTTGTTGCTGTTGTTGTTGTTGTTGCTGCAGGTACAGCAGCAGGGGCAACATTTACTATTACTATTGTTGTTGTTGTTGCTGCTGTTGCTGTTGCTGTTGCTGTTGCTGTTGCTGCTGCTGCAGCAGGAGCTGCCTATACACCGTAAATAATAATGTGCATCAATACCAATTCTTTGTCCTCTTAATTCATCAAGAGAACTTTCTTTTAATAAATCTCTTTCTTGTAAAAAACTATATAAATGACGAACACGCATTCTCCTGCAACAGCAGCAGCAGCAGCAGCAGCAGCAGCAGCAGCAGCAGCAACAGCAGCAGCAGCAGAGTATGAGCAACAAATAGATGTGCTTGTTGTGTAAAACAATTCATGCTGCAGCAACTGCAGCAGCAGCAAATATAGGTAAGGCAATATATTATATTTAATGTTATCTATTGCAGCAACTGCAGCAGCAGCAGCAGCAGCAGCAGCAGCAACTGCAGCAGCTGCTACTGTTGCTGCTGTTGGTGATAGTTGTGTTGTTACAATTAGCTTACGTTAATTATAATATATTTGTCTTGCTTCTGCTGTTTATTATTATTCTTCTTCTCTTCTTCCTGCTGCTGCTGCTGCTGCTGCTGCTGTTGTTGTTGTCTTGTAGATTTGCTGCTGCTGTTGCTGCAGCAGAATTAGCTGGCAGGTGTAGTAAGACAGCAGCAGCAACTGCAGCAGCAAAAGAAGAAAGATAAAGATCTCCCTTTAGTGCTGCTGCACCAACAATGCTGCTTGCTGCAGCACGTGAGTCTGCAGCAGCAGCTGCTGCTGCTGCTACACCTGCTGCTGCTGCTGCTGCTGCTGCAGCAAAGTGTTAGGGAAAGAAACAGGAGTCTACAGACTCCAACAACGCGAACAGACTGCAGCAGACAACTGAAGCAGCAGCAGCAAATGCAGCTGCAGCTGCAGCAGCAGCAGCAGCAGCAGCAGCAGGAGGAAGAAGAAGAAAGCCCACAAGCAGCAAACACTTGCTGCTGCTGCTGCGTTTGCTGCTAAAAGAATTGTTAATTATTTGCTGCAGCAGCAAAGCAGCAGCAAATACCCCCAAGGCCAATAAATTAATACCCTCTCTGCTGCAGCAGAAACAGCAGCAGCAGCAGCAACAACAGCAACTGCAACAGCAATATAGTATATATAACTGCAGCAGCAACTGCAGCAGCAACTGCAGCAGCAACAGCAGCAAAAGAAGCAATAATTAGGCAGCAATAAACTTTATATTTATTTCTTAATCAATAAACACTCACAGAAGCACCTGTCAATCGATGCATTCGCTGCTGCTGCTGCTGCTGCTGCTGCTGCAGCTGCTGCAGCAGCAGCCTCTCTCCCGCTGTTGTTGTTGTTGTTGTTGTTGCTGCTGCAGCAGCAGCAGCAACTTATTATACACACAGATTCTTTTCTTTTTTTTGTCTTATTTATTTATTTATTTATTTTATTCTTTTTATTTTATTTTTAATTAATAAATTTATTATTTGCTGCTGCTGCTGCTGCTGTTGTTGCTGCTGCTGCTGCTGTTTTTTTTCTTGTTGGTGTGCTGCTGCTCTGCAGCAGACAGCAGCTGGGGGGCTGCTGCTGCAGCAGCAGCAGCTGCTGCTAATTGTTTAATAAGGCAAGTATGTCTGCAGCAGCAAGACATCTTTATTTATTTATTTATTTATTATTTATTTATTTATTTATTTAATTAAATAAATAAATAAATAAAAGGAGGGGAGTAACACCCACCCTTCCTGCATCGGCTGCGCCCCACTTGCTGCTGCTGCTGCTGCTGCTAATACACCTGGTGTTATAAACAGCAGCAGCAGCAGCAGCAAGTGCAAATGCTGCAAAAACTGCAGCAACTGCAGCAGCAGCAGCAGCAACAGCAGCAAAAGGAGCACAACTTATTGTGTGTCTTTATCTAAACAGTCGCTAGCTAAGCAAACAGGCAGCAGCGACGACTTCTTGCATGCGGGTAGCAACAGCAGCAACAGCAGCAGCAGCAGCAGCAGCAGAAGTAATAGTAGCAGCAGTAGCAGTAATAGTAGCTGCAGCAACAGTAGCAGCAACAACAGCAGCAGCAGCAGCAGCAGCACAAGCAAGTACACAGTACCACCAGCGGTAGCATCCCCCCGTTTAGCAGCAGCCTGATTAGCAGCAGCAGCAACAGCAGCAGGAGGTGCTGCTGCTGCTGCTGCTGCTGCTGCTGCTGCTGCATCAATTGTAACGTTACTAGCTGCCTCAATTTGCAGCAACTCTTAACAAGTCATCGCAGCAGCTGCTGCAGAAGCTGCTGCTGCTACTGCTGCTGCTGCTGCTGCTGCTGCTGCTGCTGCTGCCCCAAGAGAAGAGGCATAGGATGAGTGTATAAGGGTTTGCATTGCATGCACAGCAAAGAAAAGAAATAAACACCATTAGGGTTTAGGGTCTAGCGCCTAGGGTTTAGGGTTTAGGGTTTACAGTCCTAAACCCTAATATAAACACTTTTTTAGGGTTTGTGTATTCCTTAGAGACACTGCAACAAATAAATAATAATCAGTGCATGCAGCAGCAGCAGCAGCAACAGCAGCAGAAGCTGCTGCTGTCGCTAATTGTTGCTGCCTAACAGAACGAACAATTTATACAATACAGAGGGACACCCTTAGCAGCAGCAGCAGCAACTACAGCAGCAGCAACAGCAGCAGCAGCGGCAGCCGCTGCACGCATGTATGCATGCATGCATGCATGCATGCAGATGGAGGCAGGATGCTTTGTGTCTGCATGCATGCAAGCTGCTGTTGCGGCATGCATGAACAATTGTATTGCATGCATGCATGCTTTGCATGCACGCAGTGCAGCACAATCTTTGCTGCTGCACTTCTGCTACTGCTGCTGCTGCTACTTCTACGTCTCCTATTCCTGCTGCTGCTGCTGCAGTTGCTGCTGCTGCTGCTGCTGCTGCCGCCGCCGCAGTTGTGGCATTTTCTGTCACTGTAATGAGTAACAAAGCAACATTATTTCTTCTCCTGCTGCTGTCAGTGCTGCTGCTGCTGCTGCTGCTGTTGCTGCTGTCTCCTTTTTCCTTAACTATATTTTCCTTTTATTGTTTTATTTATAAACATAGTGCATGCACACAGCAGCAATTGAGGTGTATAGGCAGCTAATTCTTTTTGTCTGTATAAATAAAACATTAATAATAGGGATATACTATGAGACAGCAGCAGCAGCAGCAGCAGCAGCAGCAGCAGAAGCAGCAGCAGAAGCAGCAGCAACAGTGTGCACACACACATATATATATTTCTTTAAAAGAAAAATTATAAACGTCATCTATCCTTACACTATAAACCCTAAACCCTAAACCCTAAACCCTAAACCCTAGCGCTCTATAGGTGCGCGAAGTGACCCTGTTGTGGGGTTTAGTTAGATAAAAAAAAATAATAAATAATAAATAAATAAATAAATAAATAAAATAAATAAATAAAATAAATAAATATAAATATAAATAAATAAATAAATAAGGTATTTTATCTAAAAAAATAAGAAAAAAAGAGCAGCAAATAATAGAAAAAAGGATAGAGAGAGCAGCAAGAGCAGCAGCAGGAACAGCGCTCTGCTGCTGCTCCTGCTGCTGCTGCTGCTGTCTCTCTCTCTCTCTCCCCTCCTTATTAAGAAGAAAAGAAGTAAATAAGTAGTCCTCTTCTTGTTATCGTTAAATTAAAAGGTATTCTTTTTCTTCTTTTCTTTTATTAAATAAACAGGTTGGGGTGTATAGGCACCTCAAATAGCAGCAGCAGCAGCAGCAGCAAATTGCAGCAGCAGCAGCAGCAACCAGGAGCAGCAGCAGAAGAAGCCTGACGGCTCTCTGTTGGCTCTTTTTTATTAAAAAGGTTTATTTTTCTTTTTTATTTTTATTTATTAATTAAAATGATATCTATAGTCTCTTTATTTGCTGCAGCAGCAGCAGCAGCAGCAGGTGAGCTACCAGCAGCAGAAGGTGACCACGAGCTGAGCTGCCTATACACCCCAAATAATTATATAATATATATATAAAATAAATGCATAAAATACATCATTTTAATTGTATTTTTATTTAT
The DNA here is from genome assembly GCF_000499605.1 of Eimeria maxima. NCBI lineage: Eukaryota > Apicomplexa > Conoidasida > Eucoccidiorida > Eimeriidae > Eimeria > Eimeria maxima. Next base: position 37,249 of record NW_013563992.1, on the reverse strand, counting down.
TTTATTTATATTTAATTATTTATTTATATTTATGTATTTATTTCATTAAATAAATAAACAAAAAGAAGAAAACAGCAAAATAACCATTGGTAGCAGCAAATCATTTTTACGGCTTTGCGGTGTCTCTGCAGCAACAGCAACAGCAGCAGCAGCAGCAGCAGCAAATTATATTTATAATATAATTAAATATAGATAATATATTATTTATATATTAGTGTGTATATTAATGTATTTCTCTGCATACATGCATGCATGCATGCATGCAAGTACTTTAATACATTTCCGTCTTTGTGAGCTGCTGCTGCTGCTGCTGCTGCTGTTTGTGTGTATGCAGGATGTGTGTTTGCTGCAGTTCCTGCTGCATTTGCTGCACCCCATGAAGGTGATGTAGCAGCAGCAATTCAGCAGCAGCAGCAGCAGGTGATGGGTTTGGATGGTGGTGCAGCAGCAGTAGCAGCAGCAGCAGCAGCAGCACAAGAGGGTTCATCACGTGAGGTGTATCCCTTCTTAGTAGTCCCTTTTAGTACAACAACAACAACAGCAGCAACAACAGCAACAACAGCAGCAGCAGCAGCATCAACAACAACAACATCTACATGCAGCACAACAACCCTGTCTCGCCGTCAAGTATGGAAGCAGCAGCAGCAGCAGCAACAGCAGCAGCAGCAGCAGCAGCAAAGAGACAAGCTAAAGGCTTCTTATGAGGAATTAGTTGGTCTATGGAAGGAAGCAGCAGCAGCAGCACAAAGAAG
>NW_013563992.1:28997-31497 GCF_000499605.1 Eimeria maxima | reverse complement strand
TTTATTATATATATTTAGGGTTTAAGAATTTTTTAGGGTTTAGGGTTTAGGGTTTAGGGTTTAGGGTTTAGGGTTTACGCGAAATCCCGATTAGATTTAAGAGAAGGTTCTAATTGTGCTAAAGAAGAAATCATTAATCGCTCATCCTCCATCTGTCTTCTTGCTCCTTTATCTCCATAAGATGCTGCCTCTATATAGTATCCAGCTGAATATACAAAACCCTAAACCCTAAACCCTAAACCCTAAACCCTAAACCCTAAACCCTTAATTTTGACGTTTTTGGTGACATGTCTTATCAATATATAATGATAATTCTATATAATAACCAGATCCATATATAAACCCTAAACCCTAAACCCTAAACCCTCAGGATCCTAAACCCTAAACCCTAGGCAGACAAACCCGAAACCCCCGCCACCACCCGCATGCCAATAGCAACAACTAGCAAACCAGAAGAAGATGTTTAGGGTTTAGGGTTTAGGGTTTAGGGTTTACGGAAAGATACGGTGGTCGTCCCGCCGTCAACACATCTGCGCTTTCCTGCCACGTCTGCAGAGGCAAAACAAAACCCTAAACACTAAACCCTAAACCCTCAGCATGCATCAGCTCCCTAAACCCTAAATAATACCGTAAGAGATGCATTCGTAGCCTATGGTAACCCCCATCCTGAACGTAAACCCTAAACCCTAAACCCTAAACCCTAATGCTGCTCACCCACTGGGGCCGGAGGAGCCGGCGCCAACCTCTTGGTGCTCATCTCCAGTAAACCCTAAACCCTAAACCCTGATTTCCTTCAGAGCGAACCTTTAGCGACCACCACCAGGAGCAGTCGCGTAGACAAACCCTAAACCCTAAACCCTAAACCCTAACAACAGCTGCACGATAGAAGACAGTTGTCAGGGGCTGTTGGCGCTGCAGCTGCAGCAGTTGCTGCAGTTGCTGCAGTTGCTGCAGCAGCAGCAGCCACTGTTGCAGGGGTTCAAAAAAGTAGGCTTCTACAGTTCCTGCTTTAGGGTTTAGGGTTTAGGGTTTAGGGTTTAGGGTTTGGATCGAAGCCAACAATAGAGGGTTTATAAACACCTGAAGAGAAGAGACAGCTAATTAAGTTATTAAAAAACAAAAAAGAATAAGTTTGAAGGACATAAACCCTAAACCCTAAACCCTAAACCCTAGTAGCCAAACCCTAAACCCTTCGGGGGGCCCCGTGGGGCTGGGGCCTGTCAATGAAGGGACATAGGAGAACAGCAAACCCTAAACCCTAAACCCTAAACCCTAAACCCTAAACACTAAACCTTTTAAATACCAAGATGAATTATACTTTACTGTCTATCTGCTGCTACGATTGAACAACCCTAAACCCTAAACCCTAAACCCTAATAACGAGGATTCGTGCTATAATACATCTCCTGTATCTTTTTAGGGTTTAGTAAACCCTCAGACCATCAACTAATAGAGTTAAGACAAAACCCTAATTATAAACCCTTATATTAAATATATTATTATTGTAAACCCCTCCGTCGCCTCTGTAAACCCCAAACCCTAAACCCTAAACCCCAAACCCTTGCACGGCTTCACCTCTGTCCTCTGCTCGTCGTCCCTGCTAGCCTAACTAGGGTTTATAAACTAGGGTTTATGATCATTGCTGTTGCTGCAGCAGGTTCTGGTGCAGCAGCAACAGCAATAGAGTCAGAAGCAGCAGCAGCAGCAGCAGCAGCTGCTGCTGCTGCTGCTGCTGCCGAAATGCAACAATGGCAGTACCTGTTGCAGCAGCTAATACACCTACAGCAGCAGCAGCTGCTGCTACATGCATGCGTTGCCAGGGCATATGAATTATATTAGGGTTTAGGGTTTAGATTAGGGTTTGTGGTTTCTATTAAGGTTTAGGGTTTCGATTAGGGTTTAGATTTCTAATTAGGGTTTAGGGTTTAGATTAGGGTTTAGATTTCTAATTAGGGTTTAGGGTTTAGATTAGGGTTTAGGGTTTGATGGTATAAACCATCAGTGCCTCCTTTACAAAAAGAGTAGGCAGAGAAGCAGACAAATACATTTATAAATGCTGCAGCAGCGCTTGCTGCTGCTGCTGCAGCAGCAGCAGCAGCAGCAGCATTGTCTGCTGCTGCTGCTGCAACTGTATCATATACTACTGCTGTTGCTGCAGTGTTCCTGCAGCAACACTGCAGCAACAGCTGCACACTGCTTGTGCAGTGTTTGCTGCTGCTGCTGCATACACTGCAGCAGCAGCAGCAGCAGCAGCAACTGTTTGCTGCTGCTGCTAGTCCTTAAGGAGTGCGTCGCGTGCCTCAAAGAAACGACGTTGGAGGAGAGGCTCCTGTATAAACAAACCCTAAACCCTAAACCCTAAACCCTAAACCCTAAAACCCTAAACCGTAAATACATACCTGTATCCCCATAGAATATAATTCTTTTTTTTTTTACAATAAATAAATATTTTGGTAATAAATATGAATTAGTGTTTTTAGGGTTTAGGGTTTAGGGTTTA
>NW_013563992.1:16497-23997 GCF_000499605.1 Eimeria maxima | reverse complement strand
GCCCTATAAGTACCTTGCAAGGGTTTAGGGTTTAGGGTTTAGGGTTTAGGGTTTAGGGTTTGGGTGTTTGTGCTGCAGGCACGAGTACAGCTGTATATGCACAAAGTATCTCGTGCCATCCGCGAAGGCAAGCTAAACCCTAAACCCTAAACCCTAGCCTAAACCCTAAACCCTAAACCCTAAATTACACATATGCAGATATATAGCCTATAAAGAACTCTTATATTCTAGGGTTTATTTAGGGTTTAGGGTTTAGGGTTTAGGGTTTAGGGTTTATCTCTGCAGGGGAGAAGAGGACACAAACCCTCGATGTAGATGCTGCTAAGCGCTTTATTGGCTTCCATACAAATAATAATAAGAGGGGGGCCCCCAATAAAGAAGAGGGGGCCCCTAAGGGGGGCCCCCAGGGGGCCCCTCAGGGGGCCCCTCAGAGGCCCCAGAAGAAACGCCGTAAATTGAAGGGGGCCCAGGGGGCCCCCGAAGGGAAGAATGATGATAAAGAGTCCTCGCTGACTGAGCAGGACAGCAGCAGCAGCAGCAGCAGCAGCAGCAGCAGTAATAGCAGCAGCAGCAGCAATAATAATAATAATATTAACGACAGCAGCAATAACAGCAGCAGCAGCAAGAAGAAGAAAAAGAAAAAAGGAAAAGGCAAGAATGTAACAGAACAAGACTAGCTGCTCCTGCTGCTGCAGCAGCAGTTTGCTGCAGCAGCAACAGTTTGCTGCAGCAGCAGCTGCTGCTGCTCGTCTCCGCAATGTTGCTGTTTGTGCTGCTGCTGGCCTGTGAGCTGCTGCGCACGAGCAGCAGCAGCAGCTGCTGCTGCTGCTGCAGAAGCAGCAGAAGGTGCAGTAGCACCAGGCACAGCAGCAGCAGCAACAGCAGCAGCAACAGCAGCAGCAGGAGCGGCAGCAAAGTGCTGTTGCTGCTGCCTGCTGCTCCTAGCCATATTGGCTAACTGTTTAGGACTAGGGATGGTCATTTAATATTTAGGGTTTAGGGTTTAGGGTTTAGGGCTAGGGTTTAGGGTTTAGGGTTTAGGGTTTTAGTAGTTATATATATATAGTGTTTGTTACCCATTGCCTAGGGTTTAGTAATTCTTCGTACGTAGAGGTCATGAGGGTTTAGGGTTTAGGGTTTAGGGTTTATTGGATCCTTAAGGGTTTTGTATCTAGGGTTAAGGCTCTAGTGTTCTTCGAACATTAGGAGCTGCTGATGGGGGCTTCCTGCTGACTGATTTAGGGTTTAGGGTTTAGGGTTTAGGGTTTAGAGTTTCTAGGGTTTAGGGTTTAGGGTTTTCTGGGGTTTAGTTGTGGCGGGCATAAGCATGGCAAATATCTTTCTTTTGCTGATTAAATGCAAAAAAAGGAATAACAATGAATTATTTTAATTTATATTTATTTATATTTATTTAATTTAATTAAAATAATTAATTAAATGAGTATTTCTTTTATTGTACCATTGGTCCATGATGAAGGAAGCTGCGTATACACCCGAACACCATTGCCAACTGGCTGCTGCACGTCTGTGGGGCCCTCGTGCATCATTTTTACGTCTTTTTTCTTCATTTTTTCCAATTTTTAATATTTGTAGAATTAATAATGATTAAATTACCTTTAAAAAGACCTAAAAGGGCTGCAAAACGCCCTATGTAGCCTCCAATTAGAGGCCGCATTGGCTCCTGCCTGCTGCTGGTGCCTTTTTTTTCTTATTTTTTGGCTTTGTTTCTTCCTCCTTTACCCCTAAAAGTATACCATTTAACGTTTTTTTTTAATTTTTTTCTTTTAGTAGGGATATTTTATTGATTTTTATTGCTATTTAATTATTATTTCTCTTTAATTTATCTTTTTTGTCGCTATTATTCATCCTCCTGACTCCCTCCTATAGCCATGACTCATCATGAAGGTTTCTTACCTTCTTATAACTCCTCTTCCTTATGCAGCAGACATAAAAGGTCCATTAGTACCCTTGAGGGGACCATTGGTCATGGGGGCCCCCATAGGGGGCCCCCTAAGGGGGCCCCTTGTTGTTTTTCTGCTGTAGGGGATTGTACAGGGTCACCTGGTGCTGCAATTGCTGCATCTCCTGCTGCTCCTGCTGCTGCATCTGCTGCTGCAGCAATTAATTGCTGCTCTTTTATTAATAATAATAATAATAATAAATCTGCTGCTTATATAAGACAATTAAGTCCTTATAAACAAAAAGAAGAAATACCTTTTCTTCCTTCTTTTAGTGATACTAGTTTATTTGCTGCTGCTGCTTCTGCTGCTGCTGCTCCTGCTGCACCTGCTGCTGCTGCTCCTGCTGCAGCAGAAGAAGGAGATACGGGAGGATCGAGCAAGCAGCAGCAACATTTCCCCTCCTTCCTTACCTTAACCTCTGCCCCTGTACAGCCATGGGGGGCCCCCAAGCACCAAACAGCAGCAACAAGGGGGGCCCCAAGGGAATCAGCAGCAGCAGCAGCAGCAGCTAGGGGCCCCCCTTATGATACCCCCCAATCTTCCTTCTTCTCTAGGGCCTTTGCTGATCAGCCTGTGGTGCAGCAGAGGCAGCAGGATTGGCAACTAAACCCTCTTGGGGGGCCCCCTGGGGGGTCCCTCTTAGGGGGGCCCCCCACAGGGTCGCCGCACTCAGGACTTGCTGCTGCTGTTGAGCGGCTGCGGCAGCATACATCTATGTCTTCTTCTGTTGTTGGTGCTGGTTCTGCTGCTGCTTCTACTGCTACTGCTGCTGCTGCTGGTTCTGCTGCTGCTGCTGCTGCTGCTGAGGATGATAATTGGTCAGACGCAGGTAGCTTGTGGCTGCTGCGGGATCACCTGCGGCGGCAACGGCAGCAGCAGCAGCAGCAGCAGCAGCAAGAGCAGCAGGAGCAGCAGGAGGGTAAAACAACCATTAGTAGTAACAGGAGCAGCTGCAGCAACAGCAGCAGCTGCGTCAGCTGCATCAGCAGCAGCAGCAGCAACTTAAATACCCTTACCCGCAGCAGCAACTATAAATGCATGCGTCTAGATGCAGCAGCAGCAGCAGCAATGGGGGCCCCCCCTCCTTCGTTAAAGGTACAAGACCCTCATGGGGGCCCCTCAACCCTTACTAGGGGGCCCCCCAATAACTCCTCAATGAATACAAGACGCAGCAGCTGCAGCAGCTGCAGCAACTGCAGCAGCAACAGCAGCAACAAACAGACACAAACAAGTGAGTGGGGCCCCCCAGCCACATCGTAGTGCATGCATGCGATTCGTGTGCTGCTCCTGTTGCTGCTGCTGCTACAGTTGCTGCTGCTGCTGCTGCTGCTGCTGCTTCTGGTTAATAGGATGAGAGGGTGTCTGTACTCGTGTTTGATGTTTTGGTGTTACTGCAGTTAGCTGCCAGACCGATCTGCAGCAGCAGCAGCAGCAACAGCAGCTGCAGCAACAGCAGCTGCAGCAACAGCAGCTGCAGCAGCAGCAACAGCAGCAACAGCAGCAGCAAGAGCCAATGGAGCCTCAGAGGGTTTTAAACATTTTACCTCAAAGGGAAGGTGCCGTTGGAGAGGTGGTTCGCTGGCAGCAGCAGCAGCAGCAGCAGCAGCAGCAGCAGCAGCAGCAGCAGCAGCAGCTACATACTTTCTCCCTTTCCTGTCGTGGCAGCAGCAGATTGCTGCCGTCAATCTCTGAGGTTTTGCAGCACAAAGAAAATGAATTCCCTGAGGAGGGCAGCAGCTCGCTAATTGCTGCTGCTGCTGCTGCTGCAGCAACAGCAGTAGTACACTCCCCGCGAGAGCAGCAGCAGCGACAGCAGCTGCAGCAGCAGCAGCAGCAGCAGCCTGGGAAGAAGGAACACAGGATAATTCAATACGACACAAGACAGACGCGCAGCAGACGCAGCAGGCAGCCAGCACAGGTGCAGCAGCAACTGCAGCAGCAGCATTTGCAGCAACAGCAACAACTGCTGCAGCAGCAGCAGCAGCAGAAGCACAATGCTGCAGCACACGTGCTGCTCTGCCGCTCTGCGTCAGCGCCGCGTAGGGTAGAGGAGCCAGCTGTTGCTGCTCCTGCTCCTGCTGCTGCAAGCTACAGCTGCAACAGCAACAGCTGCAGCAACAGCAGCAGCAGCAACAGCAGCAGCAGCAATGGGGGGAGGAGAATCCATCTACGTGCTGCCTCCTTTCCTCAAGAATGTGCTGATTGGACGGCGCAGCAGCAGCTGCAGCAGCAGCTGCTGCAGCAGACGCAGCAGAAGAGGCGCATGCGATCGGAGCAGCAGCATTACCCGCAGCAGCAGCAGCAGCCGCAGCAGCCGCCGCCGCCGCAGCAGCAGCAGCACGAGATAGAATATCTTGATGCACGGGAGCGTTGCTCGGATCGCAGCAGCTGCTGCAGCAAGAGAAACAGCAACAGCAGCAGCAGCAGCAGCACTGTGGGTATGGCTTGCTGCAGCGAAAGCTGCAGCAGCAGGAAAGCAGGTGTATGCAGGACCAACAACAGCAGCAGAAGCAGCCGTAACAGCAGCAGACGCACATGCATGAACAACAGCAGCAGCAACAGCAGCAGCAGCAGCAGCAGCAGCAACCTACAGTGCTGCTGCCCCCCTACAGGGGGCCCCCTTCATCGTAGCACCACTATAAACTCCCCACAAGTCGCGTAAGCTATGGCAGCAGCAGCAGCAGCAGCAGCAACAGCAACAGCAGCGACAGCAACAGCAGCAGCAACAGCAGCAGCAGCAACAGCATGTGTAGATATGTGTTGTTTCTTGCTGCAGGAGCATAGGACACCAATCGCCTTTAGACCCCACAAGCAGCAGAAGCAGCAGACGCAGCAGCAACTGCAACAGCAGCAGCAGCAGCAGCAGCAGCAGCAGAGGCCAGAACGGGCGGTTTGCTGTGGTAGTCGTCCAAGCACCAACGGATCCCCCCAACAGAAGCAGCAGCAGCAGTAGTAAGCATCAACAGCAGCAGCAGCAGCAGCAGCAGCAGCAGCAGCAGCATCACGAACAGGGAAGTGACTGGCATTGCTGCTGCAGCAGCGATTTAGAAGCTCAAGACGGTCGCTGCTGCTGCTCTGCAGCAGCAGCGCAGCAGCAGCAGCAACAAAAACAACAACAAAAGCCTCAGCAGCAGCAGCACCAGCGCCAACAAAAGCAGCAGCAGCAGCAGCGTCAAAAGGAGCAGCAGCAGCAAGAGCTGCTGCAGCAGCGGCAGCAGGAATTGGAGTTGCTGCTGCAGTCATGCATAGGCAGCAGCAGCTGCAGCAGCAGCAACAACGAAAAGAAAATAAGACTTGCTGTTGCTCGTCTAATGGTGCAGCAGCAGCAGCCGCAGCTGTACTGCAGCAGGACAATAGGGGAGGACGCTGCTGCTAGTCTATCTTGGTTAGGCAGCAGCTGCTGCTGCTGCTGCTGGAGACGCTGCAGCAGCAAACAGCAGCAGCAATGCTGCTTCTTTTGTGTTATTTCTTTTGTATCTATACTCGTGCTGCTGCTGCTGTCATTAGCAGCAATTGCATGCATTATCTAACTGCAGCAGCAAAATATAAAAAACTATTTCTTTCTCCTTTTGTTCCTGCTGCTGCTCCTGCTGCTGCTGCTTGGTGCCGTTGCTGTTGTTATTGCTGCTGCTGCTGCTGCTGCTGCTGTTCATGCTGCTGTTGCTGCTGCTTAGGAGTCTAAGGGTTTCTCTCTCTTATCTATAAATAACAGCAGCAACAATAGCAAGACCTACACTAAACCCTAAACCCTAAACCCTAAACCCTAAACCCTAGGGGCTCCCCCTAATGCTGCTTTGTAAGACTGAATCTGCGGTGTAGGCAAAACACTAAGACACTGACACCTCATATTAGGGTTTAGGGTTTAGGGTTTAGGGTTTAGGACACACCAGCATATGTATATAAATATATATTTATATTTATAAACACTTATAAATATAAATATATGCATGCAGTCCTATTTATTTATTTTTATTAAATAAAAAAGAAGAAAATAAACTTTTTTTATTAGGGTTTCTTCTTATCGAGGGTTTTGCCTCTAGTGTATTTAATAAACCCTTGAGGGTTTATTATGAGGGTTTAGGTGTACAGACAGAGGAAATATTTTTATTATATTAATAAATATAATTTATATTTATTATTTAATAGGGTTTAATTATTTAAAATAATAATATAAATAAAAGCTAGGGTTTAGGGTTTAGGGTTTACGGCTTAGGGTTTAGGGTTTGGGGTGGTGGTGAGTCGGCAGTGCCACCTCCATCTTCTTTTAGGGTTTAGGGTTTAGGGTTTAGGGTTTGGGGTTTAGGGGACATTCTCATTAATTTATATTTAATTAAAACAATAAATTAAATAAAATAATAATAAGGAGACACTGTCAGCAGCAACAAGAGGAGCAACAGCAGCAGGAACAGCAGCAACACAACAGCAGCAGCAAGAGCAGCAGCAGCAGCAGCATGGGGCCCCCCTCATTGTCAGCAGCTGCTAGTAAGGGAAAGGCCCACAAACCCTAAACCCTAAACCCTAACAGAAACTTTTTGTGTATTTGTTTGTCAATTTGTTTGTCTGTATTACTTATAAACCCTAAACCCTAAACCCTAAACCCTAAACCCTCAACAGGAAGATGTGGGATGAAATCCTCTCTGTTATATTGGGGATGGGCGCAGCTGTTGTTTGCCTCCTAGCCACAGGTAATAATTAATATCCCCTTGCTGCTGCTGCTGCTGCTGCTGCTGCTGTCATTGCTGCTGTTGTCATTGCTGCTGCTGCTGGTTGCTGCTGTTGCTGCTGCTCTCGTTGCTGCTGCTGCTGCTGCTGCTGCTGCTGTTGCTGTTGCAGCAGTGAATACCCCCCTAGGCATGCCACACATTCATCCCCAGGCAACAGGTGCAGTAACATCAACAGCAGCAGCAGCAGCAATCAACAGCAGCAACAGCAGCCGATGTAGCAGCATACTACAGATAGCGCTAGCAGTTGCTGCTGCTGCTGCAACTGCAGCTGCAGCAGCAGCAGCAGCAATTGCTGCAGGGTATCTGCTGCGTCTTTGTTTGTTTGCGTTTCTTCAGCTGTGTTTCTTTTCCCTCAAAGGCAATGAGGCAGCAAATGTGGCACCAGGGCGCCCCACGCCCAAGCAGCAGCAGCAGCAACAGCAACAGCAGCAGCAGCAGCAGCAGCAACAGCAGCAGCAGCAGCAGCATGAGGGAGAGCAGCAACAGCAGCATTAAGTTTATGTCTTCCATTAAAGGAGAGTCTTCCTAATGGGAAAATGGCAAAAATAGATGCAGCAGCAGCAACAGCAACTGCAGCAGCAGCAGCAACAGCAACTGCAGCAGCAGCAGCAACAGCAACTGCAGCAGCAGCAGCAGCAACAACAACAGCAGCAAAAGGAGGAATAATATAACTAATAATAATAATAATAGTATAAATAAATAAAAAAAAAGAAGAAAAAAAAAGAAAAAAAAAAGAGAAGAAATGCTGTCGAGCAATAAATTATTTATTGCAATTTAATAGGCATTTCTTTTTTTTTTTTTTTTTTTTTTTTTTA
>NW_013563992.1:7500-16397 GCF_000499605.1 Eimeria maxima | reverse complement strand
TTTTTTTTTTTTTTTTTTTTTTTTTTTTTTTATATATTTATATTAATTTATTTATTAATTTATTTATTTATATTTATTTATTTATTTATTTATTATTATTCTATCTTTTCTTCTTATTTTGCTGCTGCGCATGCATGCATATACATACATGCATGCATTTATTCATCTTTTTTTTGCCTTCCTCTTTGTTATTAATCGCGTATATAAATATATATAAATAAAAAATTATTTAATTATATATTTATTTATATTTATATAATAATAATAATAATAATAATTTATTATTATATATATAAATATAAATACAAATATATAAATATAAATATAAATAAATAATATTATTTTATTGCTGTTTTCTTCTCTCTTGTTGCTGTCGCTATGCGAGGGGTAACAACAAACTAACGCCTTTTTGCCTTTATTTATTTATTTATTTATTTATTTATTTATTTTCTTCTTTTGTTTATTACCCTTAATGTAGTAAAAAGGAGATATAAATAAATAGTAATAAAATAGTTTTGTTTATTACCATTAAATAAATAAATAAGGGGTATTACTTCTTACTATCTTCTTGTCCCTCTCCCTTACTAGCTAACAACATATTATTTATAATTAGTAATATTAAATAAAACGTAATTAAATAGTAATACTACCTTATTATAGTAATAAAATACTATGCTATAAATTCAGGTGTACGTACACCTCAAAAAGGAGAAAAATCAAAAGTTGAATTTTTTTTTAAGGGGAACAACAAATTCAATGATAAGAAAAATGACGGGAAGATGACGGTCTTTTCTGTTTTTCTTGTCGCTATTAAGCGGATAAACACAAGAGAGGAGGGAATATTTAAATAAATTTATGTTTATTTTAATATTTTGTTAAAAAACAATTTTAATTATGACGAAAATTGAAGGAAAAGTGCACGCAATAAGATGGTGGTAGTTCATCGGAGCTGCCGATACACCCGAAGAAGTGAGCGGTGACGAGATTGAAGGTTTCGCGGCTTTTTTATGAACATTTTTTCTGTTTTTGTTTGTTTATGAAATAACAACGTATTAAAGATACTATTTCAAGAAGAAAGCGAATAAATTACCACTTGGATAAAGGAAATCTGTCATCCTTGTCGGCTTCCCGTGGCGGCGCCGTCGGCTGCCCGCAGGAGTATTTCCTCTCTTTCTGCGGCATCATTTTGTTTATTTATCATATTTTTATGGTATATTTCAGTGTGTTCTCCCTTTTAATAAATAATTGTAGGTTTTAAACGGTAAAAGGTACCGTTTTACGGGGAAGATCGTCCCGGTGTAGCCACAGCTTCACCACCAGCCAGCGGCCGAACCGGAATCATCGTGTGTGTTCAACTTTACCACGACTTCCCCTCTTTTTTACACTTTTTATGCTTTAATTCCTTTCATTTCTTATTTTTTCATTTTTTAAGATTTAAATCTTTTCTTGGGGCCCCAAGAGGCCCCCCGTCTCGCACCGAGCAGCTAGCCGGCCGTAGTACAACATCGAGACGTCGTTTTCCTTTCCCTTCGTCTTTCTTCCCCCTCCCTTCTTATTAAGTAATAGATAACGATTAAGGCAGCAGAAGCAACAACGACAACAACAACGACAAGTTAACCGGTCATTAACACCGCCAACACCATCACCAACACCAACACCAACACCAACACCACCAGCAGGAACAACAGCAACAGCAGCAACAGCAGCAGCAGCAGCAGCAACAGCAGCAGCAGCAGCAGGATGTCGCTTGTCGACCCCCGATTTAAACGGCCAGTGGCCGAGTATTGGGATTCATGGAGTGACGCAAATTCAGATTCAGTTGAAGGAGAAAATGTCTCTCCTTCTTGTTGGGGAGGGAAGCCTGCAGCAGACACATTTCTTATGATTCTCCCTGAGGATAAGCAGCAGCAGCAGCAGCAGCAACAGCAGATACAGCCGATGGTGTCTGCACTGCAGCAGCAACTGCAACAGAAACAGCAGCTGCAGCAGCAGCAGCTGCTGCAGCACGGAACTGGATCTAGGGTCTTTGTTGACTCTGCACGATCTTCAATGGTCTCGCTGCCGCAGCAGCAGCGCAGCAGCACAACTCTTGTACAGCTAAAATCAAGAGATGCAGCAGCAGCAGCAGCAGCATCACCAGCCGCAGCAGCAGCAGCAGATACACTACCTTCTCAACTTAATACTGGGCAGCAAGCGGAGGACCCGACCAAGTTGTTAAGTGCAGCAGCAGCAGCACTACCAGCAGCAGCAGCAGCAGCCAACCCTAAAGCTACTAGAAAAGCATCAGGGGGCCCACAAAAGGGTACTGAGGAGGGGGCCCCCCATGGCAAGGAGCCGACGAAGAAGGGATTAGGGGGAAGTAATCATAAGAAAGGAGGAAAAGAAAAAGGCAAACAGAAGACAGAGAAAAAGAAAACAACAAACAAAAAGAAGGCAGCAGCAGCAGCAGCAGCATCACCAACAGCAGCAGAAGACAAGATAGGCAGAACGCAGCTGAAGCAGCACAAGACGAAACTGCAGCAGGAGGAGCAGGAGCAGCAGGAGCAGCAGGATCAAGTGCAGCAGCAGCAGGAGCAGCAGGAGCAGCAGAAACAGCAGGAGATGCAGCAACAGGAGCAGTTACAACAGCAGCAGCAGGAGCAGCAGCAGCAGGAGGAACAGCAGCAGCAGCTGCTGCTGCAGCAGGAGGAGGAAGCAAAAGCCAACATATACTATGACTCAGAGGGCCGTCCTATGCGTTTGCTTCCCTCTGGTCGTTATGAACTATTAGTACCTTATTGTGTACCTCCTGCAGCAGGAGCAGCAGGAGCAGCAGCAGCAGGAGCAGCAGCAGGCAGCAGCAGCAGCAATGGAGGTAATTACTTTATTCGTAGTCTTCCTAAGAGATACCCTAATAGTTTAGCTGCATGCAGCAGGAAGCAATCAGCAATACCTGTAAAGGTGCGGCTGCTGCGGAGAGGAGGGAAAGCAGCAGCAGCAGCAACAGCAGCAAAAGTTGTACAGACTGTACGTCCACCTGTACCCGTAGAGGAAGGAATTATACACTTTAGGTTGCTGCAGGTGCAGCAGCAAAAGGACAAAGAAACAAGAAGAGCAATTGCTTATGATTATACTAATAAAAAAAGTAAACTTGCTCTTGCTGCTGCTAATGCTGCTGCTGCTGCTGCTGCTGCTGCTGAAGCTGCTGCGGCTGCTGTACGACAAGTACGAGAGTCAAAGAGAGCTACTTCGCAGGATGCTGCTGCAGCAGCAGCAGCAGCAGATGTTGATGCTACCTTGGACATGCAGCAGGAGGAACAGCAGCAAACACAGTACATGCAGCAGCAATCTGCACAGCTGCAAGATATCCAACAAGAAGAGCAGCAGCAACAGTGGGATCAGCAGCAGCAACAGTGGACTCCTGAGCAGCAGCAGCAATGGGAACAGCAGCAGCAATGGGACCAGCAGCAGCAGCAGTGGACACCTGAACAGCAGCAGCAATGGGAGCAACAGCAGCAGTGGACTCCTGAGCAGCAGCAACAGTGGGAGCAGCAGCAACAATGGGACCAGCAGCAGCAATGGGACCAGCAGCAGCAATGGACACCTGAACAGCAGCAGCAGTGGGAGCAGCAGCAGCAATGGGACCAACAGCAGCAGTGGACACCTGAACAGCAACAAGAATGGGAACAGCAGCAACAGCAGCAGCAGTGGACACCTGAACAGCAGCAGCAATGGGAGCAACAGCAACAGCAACAGCATCAGCAGCAGGATCAGCAGCAGCAGCAGGGTTGCTGCAGCTGCAGCTGCAGCAGCAGCAGCAGCAAGCAAGACTGCGACGGTGTAACTAATTTTCCTGTATATTGTGTTTGCTGCGAATCAATAACAACAGAAAAATGCAGCAAAATAAAGACAACAATCCTTGATGATTCTGCTGCTGCTGCTGCTGTCTGTGCTTGCTGCCCATCACGTAGCCCCTTAGAGGACGAGGAGCAGCAGCAGCAGCAGCAGCAAGAACAACTGCAGCAGCAACAAACACTGCAAATGCAGCAAACAGAAGAGCAGCAGCAGCAGCAGGAAGAACAGCAGCAGAAGGAATCTGGTGGTGGGGGTATCCTTAGTGGTGTTGCTGCTTGGTTCAGCAAATGGCCACGTGCTGCTGCTGCTGCTGCTGCATCACCAAGGGAGGGAGATGCAGCAGCAGAAGCAGGAGGTGAAACAGGTGCAGCAGACGGAGAACAAGGTGTAATAGACGAAGAAGAAGCAGCAGCAATTGCAGAAGCAAAAGCAGCAGCAGCAGCAGCAGAAGCAGCAGCAGCAGCAGCAGCAGCAGCAGAACGTGCATGCGAAGTACGACGCCCACAGAAACTTCCTCATATAGAGAGCGGCAACATTCCCTATGTACCTGTTAAGCTTAGGGTATTAAGAGCAAAGAAATATACAAGACCTGCAGCAGCAGCAGCAGCAGCAGCAACAGCATCGGACCATTGGTCAACACCCAGCAGCAGCACAGCAGTTACACCAAGAGAGGATGGTGCAGCAGCAGTTCGTTTCGTGCTGCTGCAGGCACAAACAAGACAAGATAAGGAAAAAAGAAGACTTGTTGCTTTCTATCCACCTGCACATACACCCCAACAAACAGCAATTCTACGGCAGCAGCGCATGCTGCAGCAGCAGCAAATGCGAGGATTTGTACCTGCTGCTGCTGCTGCACAAGGAAACAGCTGCAGCGCTGCATGCAACTTACTAAGAGAAGCATCGCAAGACTCAGAGCAAACAGCAATAACCATCAACTTCCAGCACAGGACATTGGAGGAGCAGCAGCAGCAGCTGCAGCTGCAGCAGCAGCAGCTGCAGCAGCTGATGGACGACGGAGGGAGGTCCCAGCTTCAGCAGCTCACCCTGCAGCAGCAGCAGCAAAGACAAAGACACCTGGAGTTGAACCAAAGGGAACGAGAGCTACAGATGAGGCTACAGGCACTGCAGCTGCAGCAGCAGCAGCAGCAGCAGCAGCAGCAGCAAGTAGCTGCATCCCCTATTCCTTCACAGAGATCGCTTGCTTCTGAGCCTATTTCTTTTGTGTCTTCTAAGGCCCTACAGACTGCAGCAAGAGCAGCAGCAAAGGTAGCAGCAAGACGTGAACGTGCTGCTGCTGCTGCTGCTGCTGCAAAAGCAGCAGCAGATGCTGCTGAGGCAGAGGCTGCTGCAGCAGCAGCAGAAGCAGCAGAGAGGGAGAGCAGCAGACGCACATCAAGAACGGTGATTGAAGAGGTAGCTCAAGTTGCAGCAGCAGAAGCAGCAGCAGCAGCAGCAGCACTGCAGCAAACACCCGAAGCAACTAGGAGAGAACGCAGCAAAAGCGGAGAACCTCATCTGCTGCAGCGAATCAGCAGCTGCTGCTCTGTACATACAGCTCAAGATGCTGCTGCTGCAGATGCAGCAACAGGAACAGCAGCAGCAGCAGCAGATGAGGACAATGCATCTACCACAAGACACGTTGCCTGTTGGATATCCATGAGGTCCTCCTGCATGCCCGCCTCCTGCTGCCAGCAGCAGGAAGAGAAACAGCAGCAACAGCCGGAGGAAGAGCAGCAGCAGCAGCAGCAGCAGGAAGCACAGCAGCAGCTCATCAACAGCGCATGCAGCTCGCGTGTATCTTTGGTGACGAATTCAGAGAATTTCCTCAGCACATTTCCAGTGCAGCCAGAGCAGCTGCAGCAGCTGCTGCAGCAGGAGCAGCAGCAGCAGGAACAGCAGCAGCAGCAGCAGCAGCAAGAGGGATGTATGAACAAGATATCCTGCTGCTGCGCACAAGAAGCAGCAAAGTCAAGGTGCAGCAGCAGAAGTTCCTTACCTCTAGACATGATGGGAGGCAGCAGCAGGAGAACCCTACCAGAGATGCAGCAGCAGCAGCAGCAGCTAGAGCAGCAGCAGCAACTAGAGCAGCAGCAGCAGCTAGAGCAGCAACAGCAGCTAGAGCAGCAACTGCAGCTAGAACAGCAGCAGCAGCTGGGGCAGCAGCAAGTAGCTTATATCATCGGAGCTCCTTGGGCAGGGGCCCCCCTACCGGAGGGTACAACACTTGCCCTTGGGGCCCCCCTAGGGGCCCCCCAAGGGGCCCCTCTTATACAAGGAGAGATGGTAGAGGCAGCACCTGTACCCGTAGAGTCATTACCTATAGAGGACCAACTAAGAGTAAGAAGAGCCTTAGAGGAGTACATGCAGCAGCAGCAGCAGCAAGAGGTGCAGCAAGGGGAGGAGGGAGTCCAGCAACAAGTGCAGCAGCAGCAGCAGCAAGAGCAGCAACAATACGGTTACTTGCTGCAGCAGCAGCAATATGCACATAACCTACAAGTGTATATGCCTGCAGAAGTTTCTGTTGCTGTAGATCCAGAAGGGTCTGCAGCACCAGCAGCAGCTGCTGCTGCTGCTGATGGTGCAGCAGCAGCAGCAGCTGGTGGAGCCCCTATGTGGGTCTTGCTTTATCCAACAGCAGACATGCAGCAGCAACAGCAGCAAACAGCAGATGCGCAGCAGCAACAGCAGCTGCTGCAGCAGCAACAGCTCGTTGTCTTCCCTGAACAACTCGAGCAGCTGTGGCTGCTGCAGCAGCAGCAACAACAGCTACTGCAGCAGCAGCAGATGCTGCAGCAGGAACTGCATACTGCAAACGCCACCTACACTATTGCAGCAGACGCAGCAGCAGCAAAAGCAGCAGAAGCAGCAGCAGACTTACCTCCACAAGAGGAAGGTGCTTGCAGCAGCTGCTGCGGCAACTGCAGCAGCAGCAGCGGCTGCTGCTGCTGCAGGGCGTCGGAAGGGCCTGCTGTTGAAAGTTGTATCTGCGGGTACTGCTGAAGGGCCCCCCTACAGGGGTACTTTAATGGGGCCCCCCACGACGGGGGCCCCCCATTAGGGAGGGGGGCCCCATCCTTTGACAAGGGGCCCCTCCAACTGGCATGGGGCCCCTGGGGGCCCCACTGCTCCTTTAAGTATGCCAATAGGGGGCCCCTTCGGGGGGCCCCCCACACTCTAGATATAATTAAGTATCCTTAGAGGGGCCCCCAGAGGGGCCCCTGATGTATTGGTGGTGCTGCTGTTTTTGTCTGTATATACAGCTAGCAGCAGCAGCAAGATCCAATCCTTTTGCTGCTGCAGCTGCAGCACAGAGGAGCCCCCCAAACCCCTGTTGCTGCTGCAGGGGGGCCCATCTAGGTACCCAGGGGGCCCCCCCCCTAACTTAATGTAGACATAGCTTGGTGTACTAAGACACAGCAAAAGCAACATTTTTTCCTGTCTTTATTTTTTGCTGCCTTTTTTCTTTATTATTAATACCCTAGCTAGCTAGCTAGCTAGCTAGCTAGCTAGCTAGCTAGCTAGTTAGCTAGGTAGCTAGCTAGCTAGTTAGCTAGGTAGCTAGGTAGCTAGCTAGCTGTAGTAGTAGACTAAAGTAGACTAGCAATAGATAAACACTATAGGCGCCTCCGTCTGCTATAGCTACCTGAGGGTTTAGGGTTTAGGGTTAGGGTTTAGGGTTTAGAGGGTACCTCCTGTCTGTCTATCTAATTACGTAGTATCAACACCCTACAAACCCTCGCTGCGTCTCGTAAACCCTAAACCCTAAACCCTAAACCCTAAGTATCTGTACAAAATAACCCCTACTCATAAACCCTAAACCCTAAACCCTAAACCCTAATTTTTTATAGCTATAAGGAAGCCCAAAAAATCTTCCATTCAAATTGGTTGCTGTGGCAAGAAAAGTTCCCATGAGGTTAGCTAGCTAGCTAGCTAACTGGCTAGCTAGCTAGCTAGCTAGCTAAAGAGCTTAATAGCTAGCCAGCTAGCTAGCTAGATAGATAGATAGATAACTAGCTAACTAGCTAGCTAGCTAGCTGTACTGCCCAGCTAGCTTGTTATAGGGGCCGGCCATAGCCGTGCTCCACACCTTGGGGGGCCCCCTAAGACAGGTAGGGGGGCCCCCTCCCCCTGCAGCAGCAAATTCGTCGGTCTTGCTGCTGCAGTTTGCTGCTGCAGTTACTGCTGCTGCTGGCGTTTTGCTACAGCAGCAGCAGCATTGTTCTGCCCATGACCTCCCCATTGTTGTCGCTTGCTTGTTGCTGCGACGCGCTGCAGCAGCAGCAGCAGCAGCAGCGGAGGCAATTTGAGCAGCTCTTTGAGGTGCAGCAACAGCACTTGCTGCTGCTGCTGCTGGTGTTGTTGTTGTTGTTGTTATTCTTGTTGTTGCTGCTGTTGTTAATAATGTTAGCCTGTGGGGCCCCCTGCTGCTGTTGCTGCTGCTGTTTTGGGTCCTGTCCCAGGAAGGGGGCCTCCTCTACCTTGCTGTGCTGCTGCTGCTGCTGCTGCTTGCTGCAGTGTTGATGCTGCTGTGCTTGAGAAGCTGTCAGGCCTCCCAATTGCTGCAGCCGCTGCTGCTGCTGCTGCATGTGATGCCTGTGGAGCCGCTGCTGCAGCTGCAGCAGCAGCAGCAGCTGCTGCTGCTGTTGCTGCTGCACTCCCTCCTACAGGCAGAACCCCACTAGTAGGAGCAGCAGCATTAGGAATACCACCATTAACTACATTATTATTAGGTACTGTTGCTGCTACATTTGCTGCTGCTGCTGCAGCAGCAGCAGCAGCACTCTGCTGCTGCTGCATCATAATTCTTTGGTGATTCTCTGATGCTGTCCTAAGGGCTAATTCTCTATCAAGAAGCTCAAGGGCCTCCTCTACCTCTTCTATGAATTTTTCCCCTAGGGGGGCCTCCTGGGGGCCCCCAAGGGGGCCCCCCTTAACTATAGGAAGGTACTCTGAATAGGCTACATCTTGCCATTTTATACGATAAGCTTTAGGGTTTACATCTACTAGGAGGGGCCCCTCGTACCCTCCATATAGGGTACTATAATTAGAGGAGGGGCCCCCAT
>NW_013563992.1:0-2500 GCF_000499605.1 Eimeria maxima | reverse complement strand
CTGCAGCAGCAGCTGCTGCTGCTTCTTTGCTGCTGCTGCTGCAGCAGTAGTTGGTGCTCTTTCTATGCTTCCTTCTGCATGCGCTGCTGCTGTTGTTGTTGCTGCTGCTGCTGCTGTGCTTTTTTGTGTATTTTTTCTTCTTTCCCTATGTATAATAAATATAATAAATAAAATAATTATATTTAATTCTTTTTTTTTATTCTTTTTATTATTTATATGTATAAATGTTGCATCTAGTGGTTATATATTAATATAATTATTTATTTATTTATTTATTTATTTATTTATTTATTTATTTATTTATTTATTTATGCATAGGCAGAAAAGATATTAGATGTATAAATATGTATATGTATATAATACATATAAATGTTCTTTTTTTTCCCTTTTTTTCCCCCCCAATAACCTAAATAACCTAAATAACCTAAATAAATAAATAAATAAATAAATAAATAAATAAATAATATATATTTATTTATTTATGCATGCAGAGGTAGCAAGAAAGACAAGAATATTAAATGTTGTATATAATGCATCTAATAATGAATTAGTAAGAACAAATACATTAGTAAAAAATTCTATTGTACATATAGATGCAACTCCCTTCAAGGCATGGTAAGTATTTATTTATTTATTTATTTATTTAATTAATTAATTAATTAATTATTTTATTTAATTTATTTATTTATTTATTTATTTATTTATTAGGTTTATTTTATTGCGCTTTTTTTGCTGTATTTTCTTGTTTTTATTCATATATATATATCTATAAATATAAATAAATAAATAAAATAAAATAAATAAATAAATAAATAAATAAATAAATAAATATATTATTTATTTGTTTATTTATTTATTTGTGCATGCATAAGTAGCAAAGATATTAAATATATGTATAAATGTGTATATATAATATGTATAATAAATAGATGTATATATATAATATAAATAAATAAATATATAAAATTTATATTATTTATTTATATTTATTTATATATATTTATTTATATTTATTTATTTATTTATTTATTTATTTATTTATTTATGTATACAGGTTCCGTTCTTATTATGGTATAGAGATAGGAAAAGAAGAGAATAAAGAAAATAAGGATAATAAGGAACCATCTAAGCATTTATTATATAAACAAGAAGAAAGAAGGAATAAAAATAATATAAATAAAATAAATAATAAAATAAATAAAATAGATCCTTTATTAGAGGAACAATTTAATACAGGAAGATTACTTGCATGCATAAGTAGTAGACCTGGACAAGTAGGAAGAGCAGATGGATATATATTAGAGGTAAATAAATTTATTTATTTATTTATTTATTTTATTTATTTATTTATTTATTTTCTTCTTTTATAGGGGTATAGGGGCTATTATTTACTTTTATTCTATCTATTTATTATTTATTTATTTTATATATATATGCGTATATATAAATGTATATGCATATGTGTATATATACGTATATATGTATATGTATATATGTATATATGTATATATTTATATATGTATATATACGTAAATAGCCGCAAAAAAAAGATAAAGAAGAATAAATAAATAATATTTATGTATTTCTTTTATCTTCTTTATTCCTTGCGGCAATAAAAAAGGACAAAAAAAAAAAAATAAAATAAAAAAAGGAGACTGCAGGGATGTTTTTTATTTTTATTTATTTATTACGTCCCCTTCACACTCCTCTTACATCTTTTTTTATTTATTTATTTATTTATTTATTTTATTTATTTATTTATTTATTTATTTTATTTATTTTATTTATTTATTTTATTTATTTGTTTAATTAATTAATTTATTTATTTATATTGTTTATTTTATTTATTTGTATTTATATACATATATAATTGTATATTTTATATAATATTAAGAGGAAGGAGTAATTATAATTGCTGCTGTTGCTGCTGCTGCTGCTGCTGCTGCTGCTGTCTGTTTAGGGGGAGGAGTTGCTCTTCTACAAGCGTCGTATGGATAAGAAGAAGCACAAATAAATAAATAAATAAATAAATAAATAAATATAAATAAATAAATAAAAGAAAAGAAGGGGGAAAAGGGGAATTTATTTTCTTTTTTTTTTCCCCTTCTTTTCTTTATATTTATATTTATATTTATTATAACTATTTAAATTAATATTATCCCCTTTATTATTATTTATTCTTTTCTTCTTTTTTCTCCTTCTTATGCTGTATAGATACACCATAAACACTATTCTAGGGTTTAGGGTTTAGGGTTTACGAGTAGTAAGCCAGTTAGATTATCTTCTCTGCCTATAAGACTATTTACTATTATTATTGTTAGCTAATAACTTATTACTATTTATTTATTTATTTATTTATTATTTATTTATACTATTAGTAGTACACCTACTAATGAATATGCGGGACTTTCTTTGCTAGACTCATTAGGTGCCTATACACCTGAATAATATGTATAATATATATAATAATATGTATAATATATATATATTATATATATAT
>NW_013563991.1:14469-16386 GCF_000499605.1 Eimeria maxima | reverse complement strand
ATATATATATATATATATATATATATATTCCCTATTTTGTTAGCCATACAACACCTATAAGCTAATTAATTGATAAAATATATAATTTGTCTCCTTTTATTACTCCCTACCTCTCCTATAGTAGTAGCAGTGCACACCGTAGTCTCTTACAGGGTACATATTCAATAATATATTCTGCTGAGTGCAGGAATGGCTCCCTTGTACACAACCATATATCCCCTGTTAATTGACAGCAGAGGCCTAGCATACAAGTCCTGTATACTCATATATAATATAGTAAATTGTTCCTAATAATAATCCATGGTTAAATATGACCACCATTAAGGGACCTTTATGGATTAAATTGGACCACCAGAGGTTATCCCTCCTATTAGGAGTTTCTTAGCACTTCTTGCCTATAAGAACTTCTTGCCTTCCTGTGTCTGGCAATCCTGGCTAAAGTCCATAAGCGCAGCCCCCTACTGAGTCACCTACGGCATGCATAGGTGTATTTGCTGGTGTATTGATTCATGGTAAAAGTCTTAAGAGGAAGTTAATAAGGCCCAACTCTGAATTATGTAGAAGTTTTATCCGTATTTGTTTACTGGTTATTGTATTTTGTCTACCCTCTATGAAGGGATGTTGCAATAAAAGTGCCAATGTACAGATTAGTAAGCTGTGCCTCCTCCCCGGAGGTAGAGGCACTACTAACCTGCATCAGGGAGCACTAACTACTGTTGACCATGTGGGTACATAGTTGACTCAAAGAGGAATTGCAGGTACGGATCTTTATTCCTTTTTCCCCCAGGGGAAGTTACTAGTTGCCCTTAGCAGATTATTTGTCATAAGCTTTTTGCTGTTGTGTACCTTAGTGCATGCTCAGCTTGGCTACCCTCATCATGATCAGCAAATCAGGGAAGCCATTGACGAATGGATTAATGCTGTATATATTTATTAGGCACAGGCTTGGCAAATAAAACATATAGCCTGCATATACGTAGAAATATATGTACTATTTGCATGCATACTTACTGTGCCGCCGTGGCGGCCTCTCGTTGCAGTAGGGGGACAAGCCAACGTACCTCCTGGGAAAAAGTGTTGGTGGTATTTCAATGTTTTCTTGGTCTACAAAGGAAACAACAAAGCCCCAAAATAAGGACAACAAATATCCCCGGCAAGAGGAGACAGGAGAAGACACTATCAGCAAGAATACTGTTACGGTGTCCCCAAAGGGTCTGCCTGGCTGGGTCACCAGCATCTAATGAAGACAATTACAGACAGAGCTTAAGTTAGTAGGGTTCCTATCTGTCTATATATAGATATTTCTCTGTCTTATCTAAGAACGTATATAAGTTGTATTAGCTGTAGCATAGTCTACCTGATGCTGACAAGCCCGTCTTGTGTAGAGGAGACCTTACGAGCTCTTCCTCGGCCTGGATATATACCCGGCAAGTAAGAAGGACTGTATTGGCACAGACCGGTAAGAACGCTTGTTCGTGCTTGCGTTTGGGGCTTTTTCCCACCTTTTGTTGCATGCAAGTGTTTTGCACCCCATAGCATATTGCCACCTATTGTACCATCTCCCTGCAGCTGCAAGCAAGTGAGCCGCTGCATGGAGGACGGCTAGAGGTTGGTGAGTAGATTATGTGCCTTTTTTGCTGAGATTTTATCTTGTTCTTGCTAGCTATTTTATATTTAAATAAATTTAATTAAATATTAAGAATAAATACATCTGATGATTATTACGGTTCCTTTGCAGCTCGCCATGCTCCCTCCCCTTCTTATTATAATTAAGACCCTCAATAAACAACTACCTTGCTGCGCCTAATGATGTAAGAGAGGTTTACATGCATACACCACAAATTCTCTCCTGTTGCATGCGCAAATACAGCAAAGAGTATTTTTTTTTTTTTTTTTTTTTTTTTTTTTTTTTTTTTA
>NW_013563991.1:10000-14369 GCF_000499605.1 Eimeria maxima | reverse complement strand
TTTTTTTTTTTTTTTTTTTTTTTTTTTTTTTTTTTTCTATGTTGCACGCTGTCTCCTTATATAATAGATAGAGAGAGGGAAGAATTCCCTTATCCAAATGTGAGGGACTGTCCCTCAGGTGTCTCCTCAGCTCCCCCTAATTATACACACAAAGGTTCGAGTGCATGCAGGCAACTGCAGCAGCATATTGTAAGGCAGCAGCAAATTTCCTTAAGAAACAAAGTGGGTAAGAATTTCCTTATATATATAAGACATATAAGAAAAAAGATAAAAAAAAAGAAGAAATAATTAACAATAAAAAAGAAATAAATATATAAATTATAAATTCAATGAAATATACAGACAAATATAATAAAAAAAAGGAAAATAATGATGGGCTTTATAAGGGGGCCCTCCTATGAGCGTTGGAGGCATGCTGCTGCTGCTGCTGCTGCTGCTGCTGCTGCTGCTGCTGTAGGCTTTCTGTGTTGTTGTGCTGCAGCTACCTATTAAACCTTTATATAAATATATTTTTATAATTCTTTTTTATATATAAATTTAATTATTTTATATTTATTGAATATAAATTGAGGCAAAGAATCTGTGTGCAGCTTACTGCCGCTAGACGCCTGCTGGAGCAGCAGCAGCAGCAGCAGCAGCAGCAGAAAAGGCTGCCTCGAGCTGCAGCCGCTACTGCTGCTGCTGCTGCTGCTGCTCTCAAGACTTTCTATATTACCCTTTCTTTTAATAGAGATGTTGCCTCTCTAAACAAAAGAAATAATTGCCTTCTTCTTACCTAGAGATAAGCTGCTCCTACAGCTGTTCTACCGCTGCAGCAGCAGCAGCAGCAGCAGCAGCAGCAGCAGCAGCAGCAGAACAATAATATATATACCAGCAGCAGCAGCAACAACAACAACACACTCTACTGGAGGTTGTGGTGTTCTTTCTCCCTTTCTTCTGTTCCTCTTTGACAAGAATCGTAAACCCTAGCTGCAGCCCTCCGCCATAAACCCTAAACCCTAAACCCTAAACCCTCAAGATGTCGGAGACGCAAGTTGCACCCAGTCGCATGTGCGCAAGTTTCAATGCCTCTACTGCTGCTGCTGCAAAGGCTGAAGCAGCAGGAGCTGCTGCCGCTGCTGCTGCGACCGGGGATGGCTGCTGCTGCTGCTGCTGCTGCTGCTACGGTCGCGCTGCTGCCGCTGCAGTTACCGTTGCTGCAGGGGTTCGGTGTTGCTTGACGAGCTGCTGCTGCAGCTAGGGGACCTGTTGCTGTTGCTGCTGCTGCTGTTGCTGTTTCTGCTGCTGCTGCTGTCCAGTGTGTTTAGTGGCATGGCTTTGCTATTGCCTGGACATTTCCTGTTGCTGCTGTTAATGCTGCTGTGCTGCTGCTGCTGCTGCTGCTGCTGCTGCTGCAGGACACTGCAGATAGCGAAGCAGAAGAAGAAAGGAGCTGCTCAAGGTTATCAACTCCTCAAGAAGAAGAGCGATGCTCTCTCTGCTCGCTTCCGTGGCATGCTAAAGGAAATAGTCAAGGCAAGGGTTTAGGGTTTAGGGTTTAGGGTTTGGGGTTTAGGGTTTAGGGTTTAGGCTCTGTTGCTGAGAGTGTAGGGTTTAGGGTTTAGTGTGTATGCGGAGGTATGATGAAGTGTGTGGGGTTTAAATAATGTAGCCAAGAGTGTGTGTGTGGGGTTTAGGGTTTAGGGTTTGAGGGTTTAGGGTTTAGGGTTTAGGGTTTACGTTATTTCTTCAGACAAAACTGTCAATAGGAGACAACATTAATGAGGCACACTTCTCTCTAGCTAAGGCCTCTTGGGCAGGAGGCAGTGACTTGCGTGGACAGCTTATGCAGGTGTGTGTGTCCAAGGGTTTAGGGTTTAGGGTTTAGGGTTTAGGGTTTAGGGTTTAGGGTTTAGGTTTTTAACCTTTCCATGCCAACCACGAGGATGCAAAACCACCAAAAAATTGCGGATTATCTGCTTATACTTCTCTTCCCCTCCTACACCAGCCTAATATAGATTAGGGTTTAGGGTTTAGGGTTTAGGGTTTATGTTGTCTATATACAGCGTATAAAACGTCCTGCAGTATTTGTGACGGCTGCCTATGATAATGTTGCGGGAGTTCGATTGCCCGTCTTCCAAATCACTACAGACCCTACTGTTGATAGTGCGTCTCTTTTTTTTTTTTTTTTTTGTCTCTTTTTTTGTCTCCTTTTTGTCTCCTTTTTTGTCTCCTTTTTGTCTCCTTTTTCTCGCGGCAGTCTCCTGTGTATTGTTTGTTGCCTCTTTTGTCTCTTTGTGTCTTCTTCTTCTTCCTCTCCCTCTAATTGCTCTTTGTCCTCTCTTTGCCTTGTCCCAGTAGTATTTTAGGGTTTAGGGTTTAGGGTTTAGGGTTTAGGGTTTAGGGTTTAGTGTTTATGCAGTCCTTAAGAATATAAATCTGTCTGCTGGTGGTCATGTTATTCTTGCGGCAAGAGATAAGTACCAAGAAGCACTTGCTGAGCTTGTTAAGTTAGCCTCCCTTCAGGTACACCTATAAACCCTAAACCCTAAACCCTAATTCCTAAACCCTAAACCCTAAACACCAGATAGTTGTTATGTAGAGATATGCCATCAAACCCTTGAACCAGTCAACCAGTCCTTGGGGTTTACAACGCTTGTGCATGGGAAGGAGCTCCGCTGTCGCTTGTTGACTGGGGTTTAGGGTTTAGGGTTTAGGGTTTAGGGTTTGCTGGTGTCTGCTTCTGCAGACGGCTTTCTTTACGTTGGATGCGGAGATAAAAATGACCAACAGACGTGTCAATGCACTCAACAACGTAAGCCCAAGGGTTTAGGGTTTAGGGTTTAGGGTTTAGGGTTTAGGGTTTAGGGTGTCGTCGCGAAGGATTCATGTGCCTTGTGAAGCTGTTTGAAGGTTCTTCTCTTCAACGGCTTGATATCCGAGTTAGGGTTTAGGGTTTAGGGTTTAGGGTTTATCGCCTAGGGTTTAGGGTTTAGGGTTTAGGGTTTGCATGCAGGTGGTTCTGCCTAAGCTGGATAGAAGTATAACATACATCACCAAAGAATTAGATGAGATGGAGCGTGAGGAATTCTTCAGGTACAAATATATTAGGGTTTAGGGTTTAGGGTTTAGGGTTTAGGGTTTAGGGTTTAGATACCCTAGACTCTGTAGGAGATAGAAATGAGGGTTTGGGGTGTGGAGGTTGCATCTCTTCTTCTTTCTTAACTATGCCTAGGCAAGTTCCTTGCCTCCTTTGCGTTGGGGTTTAGGGTTTAGGGTTTAGGGTTTAGGGTTTGTGCGTTGCAGACTAAAGAAGATCCAGGAGAAGAAGAAGGTAGCTAGGGAGGCAGAGCAGCAGGCAATGGAGGAGGCAGCAAAAGCCATAGGTAAGTGTTCAATACAAACACTTATTTAGGGTTTAGGGTTTAGGGTTTAGGGCTCAGGCAGCAGCAGCAAGATGTGTTGTTTTTTTTTCCTGCAGAGGCAGAGGCAGGCCCATCGTCAATACTGGCGGACGATGAGGACGATCTCCTCTTCTAAGCAGCAGCAGTAGCAGCAGCAGCTGCAGCAGCAGCAGCAGCAGCAGCAGCAGCAGCAGCAGCGGCTTCTTCTGCACCGATACATCTAGCAGCAGCAGCAACTATGTTGTACGCTGCTTCCTTGCTGCAGCAGCAGCAGCTGCGTTGCTGCTGCTGTGTTTTTTTCTATATCCGCATTGGGGTCCCCCAGAGGACGATTTGCTGCTGCTGCTGCTGCTGCTGCAGCTACAGCAAATCACTGTGCATGCATCATGCATGCATATATGCATGAATGGTTTGTTGCTGCAGCAGCAGCAGCAGCAGCAGATCGTGCATGCAGGGACAGTGCAGAGCCTGGACGTGGCCTGTGCTGCATCTTAGCTGCTGCTGCTGCAGTGTAGAGATGTGCTGCTGCAGCAGCTTTGCTGCCGCCGCATGCATGCTGCAGCAGCTGTAGTAAGGGCGGGCCTGCTCTAATGGGCCCTTAAGAGAGTCTCCTGTGTCTTCTGCTGCTGCTTGCTGCGGCAGCTGCTGCAGCAGCTGCTGCAGCAGGCAGAGCTTCAGCTGTATAGACACCGCAGCTGTTGCTGCAAAAGGAGACACTGCAACTGCTGCTGGCTATCCGCTGCAGCTAAAGGCCACTGCTGCAGCAGCAACTGGTGCAGCAGCACCAGCAGCATCTGCTGCTTGAATTCACTAGGTAGTGCTGCTCCTTATGCCCCGAAAGGGAAGGAGGAGACAGCAGCAGCAGCAGCAGCAGCAGCAGCAGCAGCAGAGGCAGCAATTGCACGTTTGCAATGACATCAGACAGACACAGAGTTGCTGCAGCTGTGAGTAACGTGCTGCAGCAAGACAGCAGCAGCAGCAGCAGC
>NW_013563991.1:0-5000 GCF_000499605.1 Eimeria maxima | reverse complement strand
GCAGCAGCAGCAGCAGCAGTTGCTGCTGCTGCTGCTGCACCAACAGCAAAAGTGACAAAAGCAACACCTGCAACGGCGGTGTTGCTGCCGGTACCAGCAGCAAGAACAGTACCAGGGGCTGCAGTAGCATCACCTAATGCCCCGATTAATCCAGCAGCAGCAGCAGCTGCTGCAGCAGCAGCAGCTGCTGCTGCTGCTGCTGCTGGTGAATCGATTCAAGTGTCTCCAAACAGCAGCAGCAAACAACAGCAGCAAGTTGTTCGTCGCGGTGTCTCCGAAGCAAGCGCATGCTCAACAGCAGAGTCCGTCCGCTTTACAGCTTATAAATTAATAGAGCAGCACCAAGCAGCACTGCAGCAGCACCGGCAGCAGCAGCAGCAGCAGCACAGACAGCAGCAGCAGCAAAGACAGCGCAGTCAGCAGGAGCAGCAACAACAAGAAGCAACAGCAACAACACCTCTGCTGCGCCCAGCTGCCTATCGTGCTGCTCCTCCCTTCAGCAGGGAGACTCCCAACAACCAGCTATCATGGCAGCAAGTGCAGCAGCAGCAGCAGCGTCAGCTAATGATGCTGCAGCAGCAGCAGCAGATCTTGAGGCAGCAGCAGCAACACCACTATAGGCAAAGCCCTTTCCGTCATGCACTACATAGGCGTCGCTCCTTAGAGTCTCCTGCAGCAGAGAGAGACAGAAGGATGGCCTTTGCTAACTTCTTAACTATACACCAGCAGCAGCTACACCAACAGCAGCTGCAGCAGCAGCAACAACAACAGCAGCAAAGGCGGCAGCAGCAGCTCCTGCTGCGGCATAACCAGGAGGCAGCTTGCAGAGGGGCAGCTGAGCCTCCTGAAGGTCTCTTTTGGTCATACGATGCATCGGATCCTGTTGACAGGGGACAGCAGCAGCAGCAACAACAGCAGCAACAGCAGCAGCTTCTGCAGCAGCAGCAGCAGCAACACCACCTGCTGCTGCAGCAGAGGTCAGCAACTATACAGATAGGCACTCGCGAGCATGCTGTTTCCCCAATGTCTCCTCCATCTATAGAGATGGACTCTCAAGGTATAACAACTGCAGCACAGCAGCACAAGAGACAGGAACTGCAGCAGCAAGTACCAGCCTTGCTGCAGCAAGAGATGCTGCAGCAGGAGCTGCTGCAGCGACAACGGCGTATACGCCCACCCAATGCAAATGGGCAGCAGCAGCAGCAGCAGCAACAAGCCTACAGCAAGCAGTCAAGCTTTCAAGACACAAAGAGCTTCCTTCATGACACGGGAGCAACAGCAGCAGAAGCAGCAGCAGCATTAGCAGCAACAGCAGCAACAGCAGCAGCAACAGATCCTTCTCCTGCTGCACTCTGCGCTCGCTGGCTTCGCTCGGGTATAAACGCAGTGGCGGCCTTAGCGACTCCTCGCCTGGTGCAGCGCTTGCCAGAACAACCGCAGCAGCAGCAGCAGCAGCAGCAGCAGGAGGAGCAGCAGCCGCTACAGCAGCAGCAGGAGTCAGGAAGACGTTACTGGACAGAGGAAGACAAGAAGGTTCCTGCTGATGGATCATGGAGGAAAGCTGTTGATGCTGCAGCAGCACTGCTAGGAGGGCTGCTGCAGAAGGAGACAGATGTGTCTCCTTCTCCTCCTTGTAACGATGACACCGGCGACACCCGCAGCAGCAGCAGCGCAACAAATACTACTTCTGATGGTGCTCCTGCTACTGTTGCCGTCCCTGCTGCAGCAGCTGTTGCTGCTGCTGCAGGACAGGGAAGCGCACGCAGCCAACTATCCCTGCATGTGGGGCTGTCCGCTGCTCCTGCATGCAGCAGAACGCCACTCCTGTCAGACGCAGCAGCAGCAACAACAACAACAGCAGCAGCAGCAGCAGCAGCAGCGGGTGGAGTGAGCCCGCAAGGTGGCAGCGTCTCTTTGGTTGACAGTCAAGGAGAAGTCCCCGATGTTGAGCTAGCAGCAGCAGCAGCAACAGCAGCAGCAGCAGCAAAAGGGAGAATCGAGGCCTCCCCATTGTTAACAAGAAAAACAGACAGAGAAAGAGACAGAGACACGGGCAGCACAAACAACCAAAAAGACAGCAGCAGCAGCAGCAGGAGAGAGCGCAACACCCAAGAAGGGACTCTCCACTGTACCAGCAACTGCCTCCCCGCAGACTCCGTTGTCTCTCCCCTCTGTGACTCCACACACCCTCAGCAGCAGCAGCAGCAGCAGCAGCGGCAGCAGCTGCCTTTAGTGCCGCCTCTCTACCTGGGGGAGCTTCCTTTGTACAGTTATGGCAGCCCCAGTAGAGGCACAACAGAAAGAATGTACAGCAACAGCAACTGCAGCGGCAGCAGCAGCAGCAACAGAAGCAGCAGCAACAGCAGCATTCGCCACTCACCATCTGTACTTCAACAGTCTCCTCATGCCCCATCTCCTTGGGGACTGTCTCCTGCTGCAGCAGCAGCTGCTGACAGATGCAGCAGCAACAATGCCGCCACCACAGTTCCCTACGATAGCAGAACCAGCAGCAGCAGCAGCAGCAGCACCAACACCGTTCCCAACGTCAGAGTTGATGTCAGCAGCAGCAGCAGCAGCAGCAGCAGCACGGGTAATCAAGTGCAGCAGAGGAGGCTCTACGCAGCAGAAATCATCTGCACCCCTCGTCGTCCCCACCCAACGGATATGCTTCCCTTTGGCCCCTTTCCTGCAGCTAATCCTGCATGCAACAGCAGCAGCAGCAGCACCAGCGGCGTCTCCCCAGCAGCAGCAACAGCGACAGCAGCAGCAGCAGCAGCAACGTCTCAAGAAATAGGAGACAGTGTCCCTGCAATAAGGACGGATTGTGCAGTGCCTGTGCAGCGGCTGAGCATTAGCGACATTTTGCTGCTGGCGCAGCAACGGGAATTAG
The DNA here is from genome assembly GCF_000499605.1 of Eimeria maxima. Lineage (NCBI taxonomy): Eukaryota > Apicomplexa > Conoidasida > Eucoccidiorida > Eimeriidae > Eimeria > Eimeria maxima. Next base: position 2,110 of record NW_013563991.1, on the reverse strand, counting down.
AGAGACAGCAGAGACACCTGCAGCAGCAGCACAGAGAGCTGCAGCTGCAGCAGCTAGAGATTGAATTTAAAAGGAGACAAAGAGAGAAGCAGCAAAAAGAGCTGCAAATGCTGCAGCTGCAGCTGCACCAGAAGAGGGCTATACGTCTAATGCAGCAGAAGCAGCAGCAGGAGCAGCAGCAACCGCAGCAGGAGAGCAGGTCAACATCAGTGTTGAAGCAACAACATGCGCATGAGGTCGAGCAGCAGCAGCAGCAGCAGCAGCAGCAGCAGCAACAGCAGCAGCTGCTGCCACTTCGTAGCAACAGAAATCCCCTTTTGCTGCCTTTAGGGCCCTCCGACCCCGAAGGGAAAGCTGAGCTGCCTGCTGCATTAGCACCAGCAGCAACAGCAGCAGCTGCTCCGTCTACAGCAGCAGTAGCAGCACCAGTCACCAGCTACTCTGGCAGCAGCAGCAGCAGCAGCAGCAGCAGCCGCCACAGTGTTGTTGTCCCTCGATTGCAGCTAACGCATGTTATAGCCCCTAACCTCTTGGCTGCTGGAGGTGCAGCTACAGCACCCCCAGCAGCAGCAGCAGCAGCAGCAGGAGAGAGCAGCGGATGCAGCAGCTTCCGTGGGGGACCAGGAGCAGCTACAGCAAGAGGTGCTCCTGTGCATGCAGCAACATTCTTTGGAGGCTGCAGCGGTGCTGCTTCTGTTGCGTCTGCTGCAGATACACCGCAGAGTGTCTGTCTTACCCCCACAGATTCCCCTCATAGCGCTTACTACTACCCAAGGCTAAGAGGAGACACTTCAATGACCCACTACCAGCTGCAGCAGCAGCAACAACAACAACAGCAGCAGCAGCAGCAGGAGCAGGAACAGAAGCAGGCAGAAGCGCCTCTCTCCGCTGCTGCAGCTGCTGTCTCCTTCTTACACAAACTCATTGCCAACCCTCTGCAGCAGCTGCAGCAACTGCAGCAACGCCCGCAGCAGGATGTCCCTGCAGCAGGTGCAGCAACAGCAGCAGCACCTGTCGCCAACTGCCTAGTCGTCGAGCAGCCGCAAGCTGAACAAGTCCCTCAGCAGGCACAAGGGGAGCAGCAGCTACAGCAGCAGCAGCAGCAGCACCTGCAGCAGCAGCCTCTTAGCTCATATGGCAGCTGCAACGTACGGAGCAAGGGACTAGGTGGCACCTAGCTAGTATATAACTAGCTAGCATACAGCTAGCTAGTATATAACTAGCTAGCATACAGCTAGCTAGTATATAACTAGCTAGCATACAGCTAGCTAGCATATAGCTAGCTAGCATATAGCTAGCTAGCATACAGCTAGCTAGCTCTTAATTAACAGAATTCGCGTATTTTTTATAGCTAGCTAGATAGCTAGCTACTAGCTAACAGCCATATAGCTAGGCAACAGCTACCCTAGCTAGCTAGCTAATAGCTAGCTAGCTAATGGGCTAGCTAGCTAATGGGCTAGCTAGCTAATAGCTAGCTAGCTAATAGCTAGCTAGCTAGCTGTTGGTTGTTGCATGCTTTAGAAGCTTTTTTTCAAAAGGCTGCAGCAACGACTGCAGCAGCAGCTGCTGCAGCAACGACTGCAGCAGCAGGACCCAGCATGGTAATAAAAGAAGCAAAAAACATTTCTAATGGCTAACTAATTAATTGACTCCTTTAAGAAAAGTGTCTCCCTTAAGAAAAGTGTCTCCTTTAAGGAATTGTCTCCTTTAAGGAATTGTCTCCTTTAAGGAATTGTCTCCTTAAGGAATTGTCTCCTCTAAGGAATTGTCTCCTCTAAGGAATTGTCTCCTTAAATAAATACTAACTGTCTGTAATTATAATAGTTGTCCCTTACAAGGAGGTGTCTCTAAATAATAATAAGGAGAAGTGTCTCTAAATAAATTGTCTCCTTTTATTAATAAGGTGTCTCCTTTTCTTTAATTATTATTTTTTTTTTTAATTATTAATTATAATTTATTTAATTTATTTAAATAAATTAATTTAAATAAAATTCTCCTAAATTGTCTCCCACTGGGCATCCAACTTGGAGACAGCAGTAGGAGCAGGAGAAGCAGCAGCAGCAGCAGCAGCAGCAGCAGCAGCAGCAGCAGCAGCAGCAGCAGCAGCAGC
>NW_013563990.1:0-2500 GCF_000499605.1 Eimeria maxima | reverse complement strand
TTTTCCCTTATCATTGGAGATTTATTGAATATTTTGCTGCACATTTCTGTAGAATTACTAAACAACATCTAACGGTACCTTATTTGCTGCTGCTGCTGCTGTTGCTGCTGTTGCTGCTGCTGCTGCTGCTGCTGTTTTTTTTTTTTTTTGCTTTTTTTTTTTGCTTTTTTTTGGTGTCTTTTGTTGGATATTTATTAAATTCCTTGGAGAATAACACAACATTGTCTTGCTGCTGCTGCTGCTGCTGCTTCTGCTGCTGTTGCTGTTACTGTTGCTGCTGCTGCTGTTGCTGTTATTGTTGCTGCTGCTTGTTCCTTGTTGTTGTTGATGGTGTTATGCTGGTTATGGTGATTATAATGGTTGTGCTGCTGTTGCTGCTGTTATTTTTTTCTGCTGCTGTTGCTGCTGTTGACATTAATCCTCCCGTTGCTGCTGTTGCTGCTGCTGCTGCTGCTGCTGCTGCTGCTGCAGGATTATTTAGATAGGACGAATCTATCTGCTGCTGAGTTGCTGTCTCTTGTTAAGGAGTGTCGTGCCTTTGAGGAAAGATTAAACACAAGATTTGCTGCTGAGAGGAGAGAGTTGCTGCTGCTGCTGCCACCAGAGCAGCAACTGCAGCAGCAGCAGCAGCAGCAGCAGCAACAGCAGCAGCAACAGCAGCAGGAACAACAGATACCGCAACAATTTGAGCCTACAAGACAGCAAAAAGAACTCCTACGTGAAGCAGCAATGCAAACAGCAGCAGCAATAGATCAGCAGCAGCAGCAAGAGGAACAACAGCAACAGCAACAGCAGCAACAGCAGCAACAGCAACAGGATCCACAACAACAACAACAACAGCAGCAGCAGCAGCAGCAGCAGCAGCAGCAGTCTCCTCCATCCTTTGCATCTCGTGTATCTGCAGTATTACAAGAAGACAGCACAAATGATAGCTCATCCTCTTCTTCTTCTTCTTCCTCTGCTGCTGCTGCAGCAGCAGCAGCAGCAGCAGCAGCAGCAGCAGCAGAGGAAGAAGAATTGCTGCAGCTTCCTGCTGCTGTCTCCTTTACAGGTGCTATATCTACAGGATTTGAAGGATTTATGGGTAATTGGCTGCAGCACGAGGAAGAAAAAATAAATAATAAATTGTCTCTTGTGCTGCAGCAAGATAATATTTATATTAATTATTCTTTATCTGCTCTTGCATGCAGCAGCAGCAGCAGCAGCAACAGCAACAGCAACAGCAGCAGTGGTAGTAGTAGTAGTAGTAGCAGCAGCAGCAGCAGCAAGAACCCATTTGATCCCGGTTTGCAGCAGCAAGAGGATAGTTTTACAGCAGCAGCAGCAGCAGCAGCAGCAGCAGGAGCAGCAGCAGGAGCAGCAGCAACAACAACAACAGGAGGAGGAGGAGAAGAAGGAGAAGTGTGCCTATACACCTCAGCTAGTCAATTATTTAGTGCATGCAAGACATGCATGGATATAACTGTCTCCTTTTCTTGGGGGGAGACACTTCTTATTATTACTCGTGTCTTTGCTAAGACATTCAATAAATATTTACACGCTATTAATAACAGGTATTTATTTATTTATTTATTTATTTATTTATATTTATTTATTTATTTATTTATTTATTTATTTATCTTATTTATTTATTTATTTATTTATCTTATTATTATTACTCGTGTCTTTGCTAAGACATTCAATAAATATTTACAGGTGTCTCCTTTTTTTATTTAATTAATTAATTAATTAATTAATTAATTAATTAATTAATTAATTATATTTAATTAATTAATTAGTTAATTGTATTTATTTATTTATTTATTTATTTATTTATTTATTTATTTATATTTATTTGTGTTTTCTTTTTTATTTTATTTTATATATAAATATATATTATTATAAATAAATAAATAAATAAATAAATAAAATAAATAAATAAATAAATAAATAAATAAATAAATAAATAAATAAATAGTGTCTCCTTATGTGTCTCCTTATTAGGTTACCAGCAGCAAAGACATTCTTGAAGGATTTATTGTCTCCTTCGTCAGCAGCAGCAGCGCAGCAGCTGCTGCAGTATGTGCAGCAGCAGGTGCAGCAGCAGCAGCAGCAGCAAGTACCATTATTACAACCAGTACAGCATCAGCAGCAGCAGCAGCAGCAGCAGCAGTATCACCATCAGCAGCAGCAGCAGCAACAACAACAATCTATAGATAAAGAAGATATACTACAGCAGCAGCAACTGCAGCAGCAGCAGCAGCAGCTAACTGCTGCTGCTGCTGTCCTTGGCTGCTGCTGCTACTTCCATACAAATGTTAATAAGATAGAAGTTATGCTGCAGCAGCAACTGCAGCAGCAGCACCGCAGCAAAGTCTCCTTTGAGCAGCAAACAGGTAGTTTATTTATTTATTTATTTATTTATTTATTTATTTATTTATTTATTTATTTATTTATTTATTTATTTATTTGTCTCCTTTTAGGTGTCTCCTTTCTTATATATATAAAGTGTCTCCTTAAT
>NW_013563989.1:10008-15928 GCF_000499605.1 Eimeria maxima | reverse complement strand
GGGAAGGGGGTGAAGGGGGGGAGTGGGGGGATGTACGCGTGCCCATGCTTATGTCGCCACAGGTGGGTAACTCTGCAGTAGAATCCAACGCAGGGCCAGAGGAGAAACTCACTTTCTAAGAGGGAAGGAGAGGCAAAGGCTACGTAATCAAAAAGACCGCCCTATCAACCAATGCTGGAAGACTCTTTCCATGGTTAACAAGTAGAGCCCAATCAACAGCTTTCCTCCGTATAGTTTTTTCCTAATTCTGAATTAGTTCGTTCCCTTCATAATTGGGAGATAAGCGTACACCGTAACTCATGTAGATAAAGCGCCAAACCTGTGTGTGCTCAAACGAAAAAGCTTGCTTAATAGAGTCATTACTATCGTGCCGCCCCTCTTCTTACACAAGAGGCTCATCCCAACTGCAGTGCTTCGAGCGCACTCCCTACCTTCAAGGAAGGAAATCACTTCTCCACTTCCTCAACATCGTGATGCCTCCCACCTTTGAGCGTTTCGCGAAAGTGGAGGCATCAATAAATTGTTCTCAAGGTAGAAGTACTTTTGGCTAGACGGATGTGTGTATTGTGCTCGTTCCAACGCGTCAAGGTGTTCAGCGGCTGATTGCGTTAGTTGTGGATGATGAATTCTCATTAAAGTGCATTACTGGACCAATGCAAATTGCCAGCATTTGGCAGGTGATCTAAAACCGTGTTCTGTATGCGTCTTCACGACTACTTTGCGCTAGACGCCAGGACCCCCAGGTAGAAGGAATGGGTATTACCGGCCTCTCTGGGTCATAGGCATGCATTGGATGCAGCTTGAACTCTTGATGCAGGCCAAAGGGCCATCGTAAGTTTCAGGAGAGTCTAAAGACGTAATACAAGATTACTTACGTGTCAGCCTGTCTGGCATCCCATCCCCCAGTGTCGTGGGCACAGCGCCACAGTCGCCTGCCCTGAGTCGTGAGTAGAGGGGACAGCCTGCGATGAGTTGGAAGGCGTTCCTAAGAGCAAATCCCTTTGTAAGGCAGCCAACCCCACATATAGTGTGACCCGTGCAGCCCTGCGTGCACGCACCACAACTGTGAACAGTTGTTAGACAGTTACTTCTCATTCTCACCGAGTGTGCCCTCAAGTAGAAGTTTATGTTCTAATTCTAGGTGGATAACTCTAGAGGAAAACAGCAAACTGTGGTCTCGTCCCACCATTGACACGTGGACATAGAACGAGTGGTGCTCAAAGCATGAACGTTTCCCATTTCCACAGCTGAAGAAATCGGCTGAAGTAGGCAGTTTTAACATCAGAAGCGTGGAGCCCATATAAAAAACAGTTTGCAATCTAATGCTGCTGCTGCTGCTGGTATAGGTGTTAGTTGTTTAAGCTCGTGAGGGGATGGCTAGAGTGCTTGATGTGTGGTTGTGTTGGTCCGTCTGGGCGTCTACGAGCGGCGAATTCTCTAGGGTTTATTATTTAGGGTTGATGGTTTAGGGTTTGTAGGTAGTTTCTGTGGATGCCCCCACGGCAAACCACTGCTTCGTCTGCGGAGGCGATGCGTGGCGTTGGGACGCGTAGGGCGGAGGAGGAGGAGGGGGTAATGGTGTATAGTTGTAGGTATGCTTGTATATTCTTTTCTTTTTTCCTTCGTTTTTCCTTTTAAAGGAAATCCAATTGCAAAACATCCCCTGAAAAACTAAAGAAAGTGCCACACCCAACACTGCAGCAGCCGGACAGCGCCTGCATCAGCCAGCCGCATGCACCACACCCCTCTTTCTGCTAGTTGTTGCGCGCCTGTTTCGTTGCTGTCGATTCTTTCTTACAGTTCTCCTTTATGAATATCTTCTTCTTCTCTTCTTCTTCAACTCTTTCCGCTCTACACTACCGGACAGCAGCGCAACTTGCGGCTCGCCCAAGCAGCAGCAGGCCTCCCTTCTTCTTTGCTCTCGACCTCTGGTGGTACGCCTTTCTGTCTTTGCTGCAGCAGCTTCCTCTACAACTTGCTGCAACCTTCTCCTCTGCTCAATAGAGGGGGAGGAAGCGCAGCAGCAGACTCCTCGTGTGTGTTGCTGCTGCTCCCTAGCAGCAGCTCTTATGCCCTCTTACTATAACAGTTCCCATCCATTACTTTATTTGTTGCTGCATGCATTAAGGATGTCTTGTCTGCGTCATTAAGGGCATTTCCCTTTTCTTGCTGCAGCTGCAGATACACCTCAACAGACACACAAGCAGCACATACATACACTTGGCTAGGGGTGTATGCATGCATTACCCGCTTGCTGCATGCATGCAACAGGAAGGAAGACACCTTAATATGTCTCGTTGCTTCTGCATTGTTGTTGCGGTGTCTGTACACCGTACCACGGTGTCAGTTGCTTGTGTCGCACCTTAACTGCTTGCTGCGTTGGCAATACATAGCAAGACTCAAGAGGAGCAGCAAGACTCTTGCTGCTGCTGCTGCTGCTGCTGCTGTTTGTTGTCTTTGGCCGTATATCTTGTTGTGCTGTGTGGTTGAGTGTGTGTTGCGCTTGTCTGCAGAAGGGCGCTGCGTCTTCTTCTTTGCCTTTTAGTATACCTGGCAGCAGCAGCAGCAACAACAGCAGCAGCAGCAACGGCAACAGCAACAACAACAACAGCAGTGGCAGCAGCTGCAGCAGTTATATTAGAGGTTTATTTACCTCCTTATTTGCTGCTTGGAGGCGCAGCAGCAGCAGCTAGTTGATGGCAATAGCTGACGAGGAGGCGGGCAATGCCTGAGACTTAAATTCTCGCGTTGCTGCCTTTTTGCAGCAGCAGCAGCAGCAGCATCTTCATCACCAGCAGCAGCAGCAGCAACAGCAGCATCAGGTTCTCTTTTTGAGTCTTGCTTGGTGCATTATTGGGTATTGTTGCTGCTGTTGTGTTATATAGGCAGCTGTGTCTTGTTGTGTATTCCCTAATAATAGGGTGTCTTTGCTGCTGCATTAGACAATGTCGAAGCAGCAGCAGCAGCAGCAGCAGCTACATCAGCAGCAGCTGCAGCAGCAGCTGTTACTTCAGCAGCAATCAATGGAGGAGGGTGATACAACTCCTCCTGCATCTCCTGTTGATGGTGCAGATGCAGAGCAGCAGCAGCAGCAGCAGCAGCAGCAGCATGAGCAGCATCTGCAGCAACATCTACAGCATAATTTATGTCGTCGTGCTGCTGGTCCTGTATCTCCTCCCCATACCCATCATGGTACTAATCAGCAGCATCAGCAGCAGCATCAGCAGCAGCAGCAGCAGCAGCAGCACACAGTCCCTGATTATTCATTGAAGTCCCTTCCTCCTCCATCAGCATGGGAGTTGGATTTTTCGATCCCATCATTCCTTCCTCGTTTTGGCTCAAACAGCAGCAGCAGCAGCAGCAGCAGCAGCAGCAGCAGCAGCAACAGCAGCAGCAACAACAGTATCCCAGGAGAAATAAGTGAGACAGTAGGAGACGTATTAACAATATATAGTCCATGGAAGGAGACACCTGCAATACGTTTCCGTCTAATGATTCATCCAGTGTCTCCTGTAGGTACAGGAGTAGGAGGAGGAGGAGGAGGAGGAGGAGGGGGGGGTATAGGTGGTATGGTCCCTGGTTCAACAGTAGGAGGAGGAGGAGGAGCAGCAGCAGCAGCAGCTGCTGCAGCAGCAGAAAGGAGACACTTAGGGGCATTCTTAGAGACAGGAGCAAGAGAGGATTTTCCTATAGATTGGATATTTCAGCATGGTGTACGTTTTTATATATATATTATTAATCCTATTGATTATAGACAATCCTTATATAAGCAAGATATATATACATTCTCTATAGAGGATATAGATAGAGGTTGGCATAATTTTATTTCTTATAAAGATCTACAACAAGAACAATTCTTCTCTTCTTTTCCTCCTTATTCTCCTTATACTCTATTCTTTAGGGCTGGATGTATACCTGTATCTGCTGCTGTATCCAGAAGAATCAGGACTCCTTGTCCTCCTCCTCCTCCTCCTCCTCCTATTCATAATAATAATAATAATAATAATAATAATAATAATAATAATAATAATAATAATAATAATAATAATAATAATGCAGATACTTCTTCTGCAGTCGTTAAGAGACAAAATCAGCAAGAACAGCAGCAACAGCAGCAGCAGCAGCAGCAGCAGCAGCAACAACAACAACAGGGATGTGGTGCTACCCAACCAGGAGGTTTACCTATAGTTACATGTCCTCCTCCTCCTCCTCCTCTTCCTCCTCCTCCAGGTGTATGTGTATCTGGTACAACAGATGGAGGAGGAGGAGGAGGAGTAGGAGGTAAATCATCATCAGCACAATCAGCACAATCAGCAGCAGCAGCAGCAGCAGCAGCAGGTAGTCTAGGTCGTAATGGTATAGGGTATGTAGGCCTACGTAATCATGGTGCAACTTGTTACATGAATGCATTAATACAAAGTTTATATTATATAGGTAAATTTAGGGAAGCTGTATACAATATAACATTTAATATATATAATACATACGGACAACGTAGTGTATATTTATTATATAAACAAAAACAATATTATAAAAGAAAAAGAGCAAGAAATCTTTATTCATCTTCTTCTTCTTCTTCTTCCTCTTCTTCTTCCTCTATACAAGGAGGGGTTCATCATCAAGGGGATATGCATACTCCTCCTCCTGCTGCTCCTGCTGCTCCTGCTCCTGCTGCTCCTGCTGCTGCTGCTGCTGCTGCTGCAGGAGGAGGAGGAGATAGGGACTGTAATGGTATTATTAGCTCACAACATGAAGGGTTAATGGATGTTGAGGGACCAAGTCCTGCATTATCTGAGACAGAGATACCTCCTGCTGCTGCTGCTGCTGCTGCTGCTGCTGCTGCTGTTGCTGCATCTTCTTCTGGTGCACCAGGATGTGGTGGTAGTGTTGTTGTAGGAGGAGGAAGAAGAACAAGAAGAGGAAAGAAAGGAAAAAGAAGAGGAAAAGGAACAAAAACAAGAGGAGGAAGAGGAGGAGACAGTATAATGATGATAAGGGACATACAACAACAGCAACAACAGCAACAAGAAGAAGAAGAAGATAATAATAATACATGTACATTAATAGAAGAGGATGGAGATGAGGAGACAGAAGAGGAGACAGAAGAGGAGACAGATACAGATACAGAAGAAGAAGGAGAAGAAAAAGATAATAATAATAATAATATATTAGATGATGAAGAAGAAGAAGAGGAAGAAGAAGATGACGAAGAAGAAGAAGAAGATGATGATGATGATGATGATGATGGTATTATATCTGAATTAGAGGAAGAAGAAATAATGGATCTATTAAGAGAAGAAGAAAAAGAGAGACAGTCTCCTCCATCTATATCATTAGCCCTACAGAATTTATTCATAAAATTATTTACTGGGGAAGAAGCAGTAGGGTATAAAGATCTAATTCGTTCCTTTGGTTGGGATGCAGCAGATGCATTTACGCAACAAGATACACATGAATTATATAAATTATTAATAGATAAGATAGAGGAGCAAATAAAAGAGAAGAAAAAAGAGGAAAAAAAAGAGGAAAAAAATAGTATAAAAAATATATTTGTTGGAGAAATGGAGACTTATATTGAATGTATTAATATTAATTATAAAAGTATAAAAAAAGAAATATTTTTAGATATTAATTTAGATATAAAAGGATGTAATAATATACAAGAAAGTTTAATTAAATTAATTACTTATGAATTATTAGAGGGAGATAATTCTTATGATGCAGATATACATGGTAAACAAATCGCTAAAAAAGGAATTATTTTTCGTCGTTTTCCTCCTGTTTGTGTATTTCTTCTTAAAAGATTTGATTTCGATTTCCATAGAATGGATACCGTCAAAGTATTCGATAGGTACATTTATTTTTTTTTTTTTTTTTTTTTTTTTTTTTTTTTTTTTTTTTTTTTTTTTTTTTTTTTTTT
>NW_013563989.1:7500-9908 GCF_000499605.1 Eimeria maxima | reverse complement strand
GGGTTTTTTTTTTTTTTTTTTTTTTTTTGTTTATAGGTATGAGTTTGAGAAGGAATTAGATTTAAATGAATTCTGTGAAGGTGCTGGGGTGTATACACTACATTCAGTGTCTGTACACCAGGGAGATGTTAATTCAGGTCATTATTACTCTTTTATTAAACCTTCACCAGGAAATCAATGGTAAGGGTTTATTAGGGTTTATTAGGGTTTATTAGGGTTTAGGGTTTAAGGGTGGTGGATCCATGGGAGTATAGACTGACTGTGTCTCTTTTTATTAACTTAGTTGTATCCTTTTGTCTCCTTTCTTGTCTTCTCCCTTTTTCTTCCTCTTTGTCTCTTTTTTTCCATTAATCTTCCCCTTCCCTCCCTCACCACCTCCCTCTTCTTCTCCTCCTCCTCCTACTACTACTACTACTATTACTACTGCTGCTACTGCTACTGCTGCTGCTGCTACTGCTGCTGCTGCTGCTGCTGCTGCTGCTGCTGCTGCTGCTGGTGTATAGGGTCCGATTTGATGACGAGAAGGTATACCATGTGAGTGAATATGCGGCAATTGGCGATAATTTTGGTGGTGAAGAATTAGAGTGTTATAATTATCTTAGGGGTAAGAAAAAAAAAAAAAAAATAATTGTCTCCTTTTTTTTTCTTCTTGTCTCCTTTGTCTTTCTCCTCTTCTTTCTGTTCTTTATGTTTGTTTGTCTCCTTTTCCTTCTCCTCATGATGCATGCGTTGTTTTGCGGTCTTTTTGCTCTCTTATTCGTCTTGTTAGGGATTTATTCTCGTGCTGCTGCTGCTGCTGCTGCTGTGTCTCCTTTTGCTGCTGTTGCTGCAGCATCTGTCTCTTTTTTACTGATGAAGTGTCTCCTGTGTTAGTGTTTGCTGCTCCTCTTTTATTATTATGCAATTGTTCTTGCTTCTATCAATTATCTATAATTTAGGGTTTAGGGTTTAGGGTTTAGGGTTTAGGGTTTATGGTGTATACACAGGAGAGAGGAAGCCACGTACACGTAATAAACCCTATAATGCATATATTCTTGTTTATGTTAATAAGGCTCTTGCACCAGAGATACTTGCTGATTGTAGCCCTCTCAAGGTTAGCTGCTGCTGCTGCTGCTGCTGCTGTTGTTGTTGCTGCTGCTGCTGTTGCTATAGCTGTTGCTGCTGCTATTACTACTGTTATTCCTGCTGCTGCTGCTATTTCTCTGTTACTTCTGCCTCTGCTGCTTCTCTCTGTCTCTATTTAATTAATTAATTAATTAAATTAATTAATTAATTAATTAATTAATTAATTAATTAATTAATTTATTTATTTATTTATTTATGTAGGTAAACCCTCAAATACTAACTCGTTGCCGTATAGAAGAACAATTAAAAAGATTAAGAACTTCTATACGTAATGCATTAGAGAAAACTGTTAGGTAAGCTTTTTTTTTGTCTCCTTTTTTTTGCCTCCTTTTTTTGTCTCCTTTTTTTTGTCTCCTTTTTTTGTCTCCATTTTTTTGTCTCCTTTTTGTCTCCTTTCTTTTGACTCCTCTTTTTTGTCTCCTTTTTGTTTGTCTCCTTTTTTTTGTCTCCTTGTTGTCTCCTTGTTGTCTCCTTTTTGTGTCTCCTTTTTGTGTCTCCTTTGGCTCTCTTCTTTTATGTCTCCTTTTATGTCTCCTTTTTTTGTCTCCTTTTTTTGTCTCCTTTTTTGTCTCCTTTTTTTGTCTCCTTTTATGTCTCCTTTTTTTGTCTCCTTTTTTTGTCTCCTTTTTTTGTCTCCTTTTTTTGTCTCCTTTTTGTCTCCTTTTTGTTTCCTTTTTGTCACCTTACAATGACATACATCCCTTCCACCGCCTGCTGTTACTGCTGCTACTGCTGCTACTGCTACTGCTACTGCTACTGCTGCTGCTGCTGCTGCTGCTGCTGCTGCTGCTGCTGTTATGTATAGGGTAAAAGTATATCATCCTATACAATTTAAGTATCGTAATTTCTTAGAGTTTCCTTATCTAACAATCCCCCCTATATTAGACATAAAACGTAGTCGTGATGATCAGCTGCAGCAGCTGCATGCAATTATTACTGATGAATTAAATAAATTATTTATACTACATGCAGCAGCAACAGGTAATCCAACTGCAGCAGCAGTAGCAGCAGCAGCAGGTATAGCCGGTTATAAAAATACTACTATCATGGGTTGTCGCAGCAGCAGCAGCAGCACCAGCAGCAGCAGCAGCAGCAGCAGCAGCATGAATTATGCAACATTACCTGGTGTATGTAGATCAGCATCATCAGCATTAGCAGCACATGCAGGTGCAGCAGCAGCAGCAGCAGCAGCAGGAGGAGGAAAACGCATGCAATTCGTGCTGCACCTAATGAGTAATTCCTCTGAGCCCCCAAGGTTCGATCCCTTAGAGCTAGACCGTCAT
>NW_013563989.1:0-5000 GCF_000499605.1 Eimeria maxima | reverse complement strand
TATGCTGCTGCTGCTGCTGCTGCTGCTGCTGCTGCTGTGTGTTGTGCTGCAGTTTCTTGGCAAGGTGATGTCTTCCTCTGAGTGTCTCCTTTCTTCTCCTTCTCTTTTGTCTCTTTGCCCTAGCGAAGGATCTAATCATTTATTATCTGAGGCATCTGTAGGTTCTATAGGAGGAGGAGCAGCAACAGCAACAGCAGCAGCAGCAGCAGCAGCAGCAGGAGCAGCAGCAACAGAAGGAAGCATGCAAACATCCGAGGAGACAGGTGTCTCCTCCTTGTCTCTACCTCAGCATCCATCAGGAGACAGTACAGCAACCCTAGTCCCTCCTTCCCTCGACAGCAGCAGCAAAGACACTCTACAGCAGCAGCAGCAGCAGCAGCAGCAAGGGAAGGGAAAAGGAGAGGAGACAGGAGGAGAGGAGACACCTCCTCCTCCTATTGGTGAGGATATATGGCTACATATACCTAAGACTAAGCCTATCTCTATTAAACAATTCTATCTTAATGGCAAAATTCCTGCTAGGAGGGTACGTTATCTGCTGCTGCTGCTGCTGCTGCTGCTGCTGCTGCTGCTGCTGCTGCTGCTGCTGTTGCTGCTGTCTCTTTGGAATGACCTTGACTAGTCGGTGTCTCTGCTGCTGTTGCTGCTGCTGCTGTTGCTGCTGCAGCAGGAAAGAACGTTAATGTGCTGCTTCTGCATCCTTTGCTTATGCTGTTGTTGCTGTTGTGTACGATGTCTTGCTGCTGCTGTTGCTGCTGTTGCTGCTGCTGCTGCTGCTGCTGCAGGCATTGCAATGGATAGCATGGCACTTTGGCGTCGATCCTTCGCGTTTGCTGCTCTTCCCTGAGCCTCCCCTCTTATCCTCACGGAAGGTTGTCCCTATAGATATAGATTCCTTACTAGTGTCTCCTGATGGCTGCTGCTGGGACCAGCAGCAGCAGCAGCAGCAGCAGCACCATCATATGCACCAGCACCAGCAGCAGCAGCAGCAGCAGCATATGGGTATGCTTGGACAAAGAGGAGACAGAGAAAATAAGAAACAAATTACTCTTGATGAATTATGCATGCAGCTAAAGGCAGGACAATCATGGCCAGGTAGTATAGAGAGGAAAAGGACACTAGAGGCAGCAACAGCAGCAGCAGCAGAAGCAGCAGCAGGAGTTAAATCTGCAAGAGGTGCAGCAGCTGCAGCAACAGCAGCAGCAGCAGCAGAAGCAGCAGCAAAACTACCTCGTGAGCTACATCTATGTCTCCTTCCTGGACATTTCCGTCTTTATTCACGAATAATAAATGTCCCCTCTTTGTCTCCTCAGCTGCAGCAGCAACTGCAGCAGTTGCTGCTGTCTCCTCTTCCCCCTGGTGCAGCAGCAGCAGCAGCAGGAGGATCTACAACAGCAGCAGCAGCAGCAGCAAGTAGTAGTAGTACAGCAGCAACAACAACATCAACAGGACCACAACCACCATCAGCATCTGCTGCATCTGCTGCTGCTGCTGCTGCTGCTGCTGCTGCTGCTGCTCCTCTATATTCAACAGTATATACATATATATGTCTTGTATTCTCTAGACAAGTAGAGAGAATTGGTCTTGTTGTTGGGCATATTGCTGCATGCAGCCCCGAAGGGAGACCCAATACAGTAGCAGACCTAAAAAGAGACATATTAGCTCGTCTATCTCCTAATACATTACAGGCATTAAGACAAGACTATCTTAATACCTGCAGCAGCAGCAGCAGCAGCAGCAACAGCAGCAGCAGCAGCAGCAGCAGTAATAATAACACTGCTGGAAGTACAACACCATCATCATCATCATCATCATTAGGATCAGGAGCAACAGGAACAACAGCAACAGGATCAACAGCAGCAGCAACAGGATCAACAGCAGCAACAGGATCAACAGCAGCAGCAACAGCAGCAGCAGCAGCAGCAGCAGCAGCAACAAAAGCAGCAGAAAAGGCCCTACAGGACGAGCTAGGGCCCTTACGTTTATCAATTTGTGATTCGTCGCATCTCCTAAGAATTCCTATGACAGAAGAAATCTCATGGCTTACTCATTATGCCTCTCCTTGTACGGCTCCTGCTGCTGCTGCTGCTGCTGCTGCTCCTGCTGCTGCTGCTGCTGCTGATGGTAGTGGTGCTGCTGCTGATGGTGGTTGTGGGGGTGAGGGTGGCGGTGGTGGTGGTAGGGGTGCTGGTGCTGATGCTGTTTCTTCTATATGCATGCATGCATGTTTCCTGTTATGTATGTTTGTTGCTGCTGCTGTTGCTGCTGCTGCTGCTGCTGCTGCTGGTGCAGCACCAAACCGTAATAGGGAAGGAATTACTAATCTTCTTGCTGTTCCTTTCCGATTAGAAGCTGACTATACACCCCAAGAAAAAGAACTTATTCGCACAGGAGCCAGACAGGTAACCAAAGGAAACACTCAGCTACCTAGCTAGCTACCTAGCTAGCTACCTAGCTAGCTAGCTAGCTAGCTAAGCAGATATCTAGTTAGTTAGCATGGATGCATGTATGCATGCATGAATGCATGCGTCTGTCTGTGTCTGTGTTGGGGTGTATGCACAGGTGCTGCTAGTGCAGCATCAGACACCTGGAGATCGGGAGCCTTTTGGATACCCATTCGAAATCCTTGTAGAGGTAAGCAGCAGCAGCAGCAACAGCAGCAGCAGCAGCAGCAGCAGCAGCAGCAGCAGGAGGAACAGCAGCAACAGTAACAGTAGTAGGAAGAGTAGTAACAGCAATAGAAGCAGCAGGAGCATAGGCTGCTCTATATTCTCTGCTGCTGTTTGTTATTTACATCTCTGCTTAATGCTGCTTCTGCTGCTGCTGTTGCTGTTGCTGCTGCTGCTGCTGCTGCTGCTGCTGGTGTGTCTTACAGCCTGCTGCTACTTTATCAGAGATAAAGTTGCAAATAATAAATAAATTAAATTTAGGGAAGAATGCATGGGGCAGCTGCACCTTCTTCCAATTAGGAAATGGAGTGCGGTGAGTGTATACAGCTGCTGCAGTTGCTGCTGCTGCTGCTGCTGCAGCTGCTGCTGCTGCTGCTGCTCGCGTTGTAGGTAGTGTTGTTGCTGCGGCTGCTGCTCACGTCGTTTGTGTTGCTGTTGCTGTTGCTGCTGTTGGTGCTGCTCACGTCATGGACATGGACGCTACTGTTGCTTCTGCTGCTGCTCACATTGCTGCTGCTTTTGCTGCTCCTCTTGCTGCTGCTGCTGCTGCTGCTGCTGCTGCTGCTGCCTAGGGTGTACTAAGTATACAATTGTCTCCTCTTTGTCTCCTCAGCTGTTGGAAGGGGCCAAACGATTGTCTTGATTGGAATCAGCACTGCAATATTACCCTCATTGGTATGCTGCTGCTGCTGCTGCTGCTGCTGCTGCTGCTGCTGCTGCTGCTGCTTGCTGCTCTTGCTGCTGCTTTTGCTACTGCTTGCTACTGTTGCGGTTGGGTTTGCTGCACATAGAGGTGCTGCTGTGGAGTGACGTTTGCTGCTTCTGCTGCTGTTGCTGCTGATTTGGGGTGTATGTACAGCTGAGCATTGGGCGCCGTATACTAAACATCGGATACATGGGGGCATGCGTATTGCCTAGACACGACGCTTGCTGCAGCTGCTGCAGCAAAGCTGCTGCTGTGCAGCAGCTGCAGCAGCATGACCAGCACAGTTTGCAGCAGAATTAGAGCCAATGCCAACCTAGCTAGTTGCTCGAGTTGCTGCAGGAGCATCAGCAGCTGCTGCAAGAGCAGCAGTTGCTGATGCAGCAGGAGCAGCAGCAACAGCAACAGCAGCAGCAGGAGCAGTTGCTGCTGCTGCTGCTGCAGTTGCTGCTGCCACGTCTGTATAATGCTGCCGCCTTCCTTTTAGCGGCAAGAGAGGACAAAAGAAATTGCATCTCTGCATGCAACAATGGGGTGATTATTTGGGGCTGGCTTTTAGCCTCCTGCTGCATGCATGCGCTGCAGCAGCAGCAGCAGCAGCAGAGGAAAAGCAGCAGCTCAGGTTTGAACTCCTCTCTCTACATAGTCGCCTGCAGTGCCCGTCTTGCTGCTGCTGCTGCTGCAGCAACAGGAACACCAGCAGCAACACTAGCACCAGCTGCAGCACCAGCAACACTGGGAGCAGCACCAGCAGCACTGGCAGCAGCACCACCAACACTGGCAGCAGCAGCAGCAGCACTAGCAGCAGCAGCACTAGCAACAGCACCAGCAGCACCGGGAACAGCACCAGCAGCACTGGGAGCATCACCAGAAGCACTGGCAGCAGCACTAGCAGCAGGAGGAGCAGCAGAAGCAGCAGCAGCAGCAGCAACAGCACTAACAGCAGCAGCAGCAGCAACGGCAAGATTGAAGTATTTTGTTTGGTTAATTTTTGTTTCTTTGCTTAGCCTCCCCTTTGCTGCTGCACGTAGCAACGCACCTGTAGCTAGCTACAGCTAGCTACAGCTAGCTGTAGCTAGCTAGCTGTAGCTGGCTGTGGCTAGCTGTAGCTAGCTGTAGCTAGCTGTGGCTAGCTGTAGCTAGCTGTAGCTAGCTGTAGGAAGGGGTACCGAGACCAGGTAGCTAGCTAGCTATAGACTGCAGCAACTAGTTACCTATAGACAGCAGCTAGCTAGATAGATAGATAGATAGATAGATAGCTAGACAGTAACCAGCATGCACGTACGCATGCATGCATGCATGCATGCATGCAGCAGCTAGCTACCAAGACAGTAGCTAGCTAAGAACGTGTTGCTGCATGCATTTTTTATGTCTTGTTAGTTCTAGTAATTATGCATGCAGCAATTGGGGCTTTATAATACTTTATATTTGCTGAATAGCAGCAGCAGCAGCAAATTGCTACTTAACAGCAGCAGAAAACTGCTGTCCAGCTGCAGCAGCAAATTGCTGTCCAGCAGCAGCAGCAGCAGCAACAGCAGGTTTTGTTTAACTCATAAGAGAGAGGGGGATCTTTCTTTTGTCTCTCCTTTCTTCCTTGGCTATATATATATTATATATATATATATATA
>NW_013563988.1:5653-10653 GCF_000499605.1 Eimeria maxima | reverse complement strand
CGCTTGACGCGGTGATGCTGCTGGTGTAAGTGCAGCGGATCCAGCTGTGGATCCTTGCTGCTGCTGCTGCTGCTGCAGTTGCTGCAGCAGTTCTCTCTCTTCCAGTTGCTCCTGCTGCTGCAGCAGCAGGGAGGAGAATGTCTCCTCTTGCTGCTGCTGCTGCTGATCCTCCATTCTCTCCCTTTTGCAGCAGCAGCAGCAGCAACAGCAGCAGCAATTAATTCTTTTGTCCCCTTTTTTGTCTTCTTTTATATACACAGCAGCAGTTGTCTCCCTTTCTGTCTCCTCGTTACTATGCAGCTAGCTATCTACCCATCCAGCTAGCTAGCTAGCTAGCTAGCTAGCTAGGAGAGCAGCTGCCTATTAGACTAGCTAGCTAAATGGCTAGCTAACTAGTTAGCTAGACAGCTAGCTAGATGGCTAGCTAGTTAGATAGCCAGCTAGCTAGCTAGCTAGCTAGCTAGCTAACCGATAAGGAAGGAACAAACAACTATTTGCTACTGCTAAATGCTTTTTATTTGGGGCTTTTATTTACTGAGGCAGAGATGCATGCATGCATTAGATAATGACGGTAAGCAGATCTATGGAGGCAGCAGCAAACAATGCTACCGCTGCTGCTGCTGTTGCTCTCGCTGCTGTTGCTGCTGCTGCTGCTGCAGTCAATGGCCTTAAAGAAGCAGAAAGAAGGAGTTGTTGCTGCGTTGCTTATTATTGTTTATTTATTTATTTATTTATTTATTCTTTTTTTTATTTAATAGAAGAATATTTTTTTTTTATTTATATATGTAGTCTATAGAGTGCACTGCATGCATCTCTTTATATTGATCTATCTGCAGCAGCAGCAGCAGCAGCAAGGAATTGAGTTGCTGCTGCTAGTTACTTGTTACAAGAAGCAGCAGCAGCAGCAGCAGCAATAGCAGCAGCAACAGCAGCAGCAGCAGCAGCAGGAAGGAGGGAGTCGGTGTGTGGTGTATATATAGATATAAATACACAGTTAGATATATAAATAAATATTAATTTATATTTATATTTATTTATTTATTTTTATTTATAAATAATTAATAAAATAAGAGGAAAAAGAAAACAATTTGCTGCTGTATATGCAACATTTTTGCTGCTGTAACAGTCTAGTGTAGTCACCAGCCCCGTCATCATAAAAAGAGGTGTTTTTGTGCTCTTTTTTGCTGTTTTTATGTTTAAATAATTAACTAATAATAAAATATAAATACAATAAACAAAAAAAGAAGAAAAAAGCTATAAAAAAGACCTAAAAATACCCTTTGCATGCGTAGATCCATACACCGCACACACCTAGTTATACACACACAGCATAAAAAAAAGTGAGCAGCAGCAGCAGCAGCAACAGCAGCAGCAGCAGCAGCAGCAGCAGCAGCAAATGGAGAAAAAAAGGAATTAAATATCGAAATATAATTGAAATATTAATAAATAAATATTATTAATTAAATTAAATTGTATTTAATTATTTATTTCTTTTTTTTTTCCCTCTCTTTTTCTTATTACTGTATTCCTCTTTTGCACGATTCGTAACTATATAAGGAAAAATAAATAAATAAATTTAAATAAATAAACAAATTAAATAAATAAATAAATAAATAAATAAATAAATACAAATTTATTTATTTATTTAAATAAATAAATAGATAAATAAATAAATTTATATAAGTAAATAAATAAATAAATGACACAAATAAATGCCTTTTTTATTAAGGTATAAACATAAAAATAAATAAATAAATAATTATAATTAATAAATATAAATATAATTATATTTATTAATTATAATTATAATTATTAATTATTAATTATAATTAATTAGTTAATTAATTAATTAATTAATTAATTATATATATTTAATTAAATTAAGAAAACAAACACTAAATATAAACATGTAAATAATAAACAATTAATTACTTTTATTTATACACATCTTTTTATTTATTTATTTATTAATAAATAAATAAATAAATAAATAAATAAATAAATAAATAAATAATATATTCATATAAATAAATAAAATAAATAATATATAAATAAAAGGAATAAAAAATACACAAAAATAAATAATTAACGTCAATAAAGAAAAAGGTTTATATTGCCAAGAAAATTAAAAGCTGCAGCAGCAGCAGCAGCTGCAGCAGCAGCAGCAGCAACTGCAGCAGCAGCAGCAGCAACTGCAGCAGCAGCAGCAGCAGCACGGCGGCGGCGACGAGCAGGCTCCTCGAGTGTATGCATGCAGAGTGTGTTGTTTGTCTTCTTTTCTTTGCATGGATAATAAGACAAGATAATGTTTATTTATATTAATTAATAAATATAAATAAATAAAATAAATAAATAAATAAATAAATAAATAAATAAATAAATAAATAAATAAATGAATTAAAAAAGAGTAGGAAGAACAAGACCAGGAGAAGAAATAAATCCATCCCTCTTATAAAATTCATATAAATCAGCTAGGGTTAGGAAAGAATAATTAGGGTTTAGGGTTTGTGTATAATTAGGGTTTAGGGTTTGTATATAATTATTATATTTATATTTATTTTCTTCCTCTTCTTCTGTATTATCTGTATCTGTTATTATACGTAAATCATCAGGTCTTTGTGCAACAAGAAAGGACAAAAAAGATCTAACTTCTTGTCTTCTTAGGGATAATACACGAATAATTTGTGTAAAAAGTACATAAAAAAGCCCCAAAAATGCATGCATGCAAAAAACACCAAAAGATAACCAACTTAATCTTATACAAATTACCCAAACCCTAATAGTAAACCCTAATAATAAATCTAACCATAAACACTCTAATAAACCACCACAAACCCTAAACCCTTTTATTATATCCTCCCCTATTAATAATGCATGCATGCTTATTGGGGCTGCACCCTTCCTACATAAAGAAAATATTATTATATTACTTAATGATACATATTTCTCCTTATCTGCATGCATGCATGCATGCATACACACACACACACACACAGATACACACAAACAATTTTATTTATTTATTTATTTATTTATTTTTATTATTAGGATTTTTAGGGTTTAGGGTTTACATTTTTAGGGTTTAGGGTTTAGGGTTTAGGGTTTAGGGTTTAGGGTTTTTTTTTTTTTTTTCTTACTTTTAATATATTTATCCCTTTTAATAGAAAAGTATTTTTTACCAAAAAGGGACTGAATAAATACAAAAGAAAGAAGAAGAATATTAATTAGGGGTCTAATAAGAAAGGAGACACCAAGAAGAATAGCAATTGCATGCTTAGGTAGTATAATTAATTGATTATTATTTGCTGCTGTTGTTCCTGCTGTTGCTGCTGCTGCAGTAGCTGCAGCAGTAGCTGCAGCAGCATCTGCACCTGGTCCTGGTCCTGCTGCAGCAGCAGCAGCAGCAGCAGATGCTGCTGCTATTGCGCTTGCTGCTGCTGCACCCTTATTAGATAAATAAAAATAACCTAGCTCCCTATACACCAGAAGACGAGACAATTGTCTTGTTGTATAGCATGCAGCAGCAAATAAACAATCAATAAGAGGAGCAGCAGCAACACAGCAGCAGCAAGAAACAGCAGCAGATATTAACCATAATATACCTAATGCCTTATCTCTATCACTAAGTTGCTGCCAAGGAGTAACAGGAAAAAATTCTTGCTGCTGCTCTTGCTGCACCACTTGCTGCTGCTGCACTTGCTGCTGCTCGACGTGCTGCTGCTGCTGATCAAAAAGGAAGGAACTAAATCCAAGAAGAATAAGTAATATATGTATTATATCCTGCAGCAAGGAAGCAGCAACAAGACGTAATTGTTGTGTATATGTAAGAAAGGAGACACTATCTAATACACGAAGGAGACTGTCTCCTTTTTTATAAGAAGAAAAAAAAAGAAGAAAATAATTATATATTATACGTATACAACTTATATAATTAACAGGTAGGTGCCTATACACCTCAATATCTCGGATAAATTGTCTCTCTTTTCTTGTTAATTTATATTTATATTTATTATTATTATTATTATTTATATTATTATTATTATTTATATTATTATTATTTATATTATTATTATTATTTATATTATAAGGAGACACTTGTATATCATTAATTATAGCTGTCTCCTCGCTTATACTATCATAAGAACCAGAGGAATGGTATACTCCTGTTGTTGTGCTGCTGCTAGGCAGCAGCAACGAGTCCCCTAGCTCTCTTCCTTCATATATAGATATACTCTCCCGATCCCCACGATCCCAACGATCCCCACGATCCCAACGATCCCAACGATCCCCACGATCCCGACGATCCCGATCCCAACGATCCCAACGATCCCAACGATCCCAACGATCCCATAGATCCCAACGGCGACGATCCCGACGATCCCGACGATCCCTTTCTGCAGTTGTTGCAGATACATTTGTTCCTGCTGCTGTTGGTGCTGCTGCTGTTGTTGCTCCTGCTGCTGTTGCTGCTGCTGGTGTTGTTGTTGTTGTTGCTGCTGCTGCAGCATGACGATGACGTAATAGACTACCTCTTTGTCTTAGACGTTGTATATTCTCTAATACACCCCGACCAACAGCAGCAGCAGCATTAGCTGCTGCACTATGCTGTTGCTGTTGCTGCTGCTGCTGCTGCTGCTGTTGCTGCTGTTGTGAATTCATCTTATGTTGCTGATAGTGTTGTGTCCTTCCCTCACTCCCTCCATATATCTGTTCCTGTTCATCCCCCACCCCCTGTTGCTGCTGCACTTGCTGCTGCACTTGCTGCTGCACTTGCTGCTGCACTTGCTGCTGCACTTGCTGCTGCTGCACTTGCTGCTGCTGGTAATGGTGGTGTCTCCTTAGTACTAATGTATCAGGAATAGGTGATTCATATATACTTTTTTGTGTCCCTTTTGCTCTCTCCCTCTCTGCTAATCTACATTGATTAAGACGTAAAGGACGAATAAATATAGTATATATATTCTTAATAAAAAAAAAAAATATTTTTTTTTTTTTTTTTT
>NW_013563987.1:7600-15235 GCF_000499605.1 Eimeria maxima | reverse complement strand
ATATATATATATATATATATATATAATATATTTATATATACCGTGCAATGAGGAGGAAATTGGAATAGTCGGCTTGCCTGCCTGTGGCGCGTCCTTCTTCAGCTAGGTCCGGTTTACAGCAGGCCAACTTTGGCAGGAAATGAAGACCACAGCACCAGGTAAGGGTTTGGATTTATACTGGAACCTACGTGCTGTAGCGTTGACCCCAGTCCTCCTACCTCCCGCTTGATATCCTTGTCTTCGCATACCCGTTTGTCAACTAAGCTTGCCGAGGCAGGTGCAGTTATTTAGGAGTTCTGTGGACATGAGGGCATCCGAACGAGGCGGAAAATGGAGACAGAAAGCAGAGCGCTAGTAATACTGTTTCGATGTGTCTTTGCAGTTCCAGGGGAGACCGGTTCTGTTGTATGATTGCCGGGGGAAACATTGAGGCTGTGCGTGCAGCAGTAACGGGTAATTCGATTGCTAAGCGGAATCATGGGCAGAAGCAGCAGCTCTGATGTAGAACAACAAACGAGGACACGTTTAACCTTACTCGCGTTGCAGTCGGTGAAGAGAACCCTAGAGGCATGCTGGGGTTGGTTGGCACCTGCTGAACTGGAATGAGGCTGAAAATGGTATCCGTGGTCACCCTAATTCAGTCTCCTGGATATGGGCTGCCCGCGTGGTCTGCGTTGATTGCTGCGTGCAGAGGACCCTTCCGTGGTGCATGCGACCGGGGAGGGGGGAATGACTGGGCTTCACTTTGCCGCAGACAGGTGTGCTGACAATCTGTGGAACTCCTTTGACTCTCCTTTGCACACATTGACGCGCCATTGTGTTGTGTTCTTGTGCTTTGGCGATACGGGATTCCGTGTGTAAACTAATAACGAGAGCTAGTGCAGAACAAGATAGATAGCGAAACACATAAGGTTATGGGGTTGGGATGAATGTGTCTGCTCAGAGGGCATGCAGAGATTGCCAGGATGCTTCTTGCATGCGGTGAGTAGCAGATGTTGCCGGTGGCAGACCCTTGTCTGCTGTGTAGCGAGTGTTCCTCTTAACAATTGACTCCCTGCAGAAGTGTGCTTGGCCTTGTTTCACCCCAGCCATGTGTTTATACACCGTTCACGCGTTGCACGCCTAGGGGCGATGCAGATTGTGCTTTCGGCGCAGGTGCCAAGGTGAATACGCAGGACGATTGGGGGGAAACACCTCTTCACGCTGCAATTGCAGCGGAGCAGCAGGAGTTGGTCACGATGCTTGTAGAGGCTGGGACTGACACTTCTCTCAAGAACAACGAGGGAAAGAGTTGTGCTGATTTGATGATTGAGGAGGGACACAGGTACAACACTGCAGCACTTCCTCCACTATTTGGTCGTAGAACACGACGTAATTTTGTGTTTTGGGCGGGAGTGTCCGAAACGAGGAGGCAGCGTGGTTGTTGCAGACTTAGACACAAGCTGTATTGCATCGGATGAAATTCCATTGCTACATACCAGTACTGCAGAATTTAAGAAGTGTATTGGGATTTGGTTTTCCTTAGTAGAGATAAGTCGCCGTGTCGTGAATACCCCAGGACCCGGAACATGTGTTCTTTGCCTTCTGTGGCGTGGTGCTGCGGAGATCAGCCTGATTGACTGCAGGCAAAGAGAGCAGCGCTAAAGCAACACCCCACCTTCCTCAAGAGAGCAGGAGCGCGGGGCCTGTGTGACTCATTTCGACTCCGACGGACATCCGCAGCACCACAATCCACACATTCCATTGCAGCAACTTCGCCTCTGCAATGTAGCAGAGTCAGCATAATGAATGCACATTGGCAGCCTGCCTGGATGGGAGTGGCGGCTGCCGTCCTCTCCTTTCCCTGCACACACGTTGGGGCTTGAATCCACCGAACGACAGGGTCAGAAACCCTTACATGAAAAATCGACGCACTTGGCATGATCGCTGCATACAAGCAGGAAAAGAAGTGCCTGCACTGAAATTGCGCCTGAACTGGTGGAGGCAGGTGGCTGTCGACTCCCCTGGCGCTGTGTGTTTAGAGACTGAAGCAGCTGTAGCATACAGCAGAGTTGGTCTCTCGACTTTGTTTTTGGCTTTTGCTACTCGTTCAATATATTCGTGTAGTATCTGTGCTCAACCTGCTTCTTGAATATATATTTTGCCAGTCATTTCCCCGGAGTTGCCTTCACCTTGCACAATCTGTAGTACCTCAGCGGAACCTGTCACAGAATGAAGCGTTTCTTATTCCCGCTATTGGCTGCCGCATGGAACGAGTGCGCATGATTCAGACACATTTCTCTTGGCGCTTTCTCTGGTGTTCCCGCAAAGGCAGCAGTTTAAGAAGCTGCCTTCTTTACGGATGTATTGTCCTATGCCTGGAGCATACCGATTTCACTGCAGAGACGAGTGGGAATTCATCCGCTTCCGAAACAGCAGCATGGCCTACCAACTGCACTGCATGTACTGCATGCACGCAGTACATGCATGCATGCGTGTAAACGGAGGCTCTGGATGAGTGACTCCAGGCTTTTCTCAGTTGTTTCCCTCAAGTGTGTTTTCTGTATTGTTGCTTGCTCCTTTTGCACTGGGTAAATGCGACGCCCGTCAGTTTCATGTTTTGAGCGTTTTTCTGCGTACACTGGATGGGCAGCTCTGCCTCTCTGGCTGCAGAGGAAAAGGGGAATCTTTGATTGCGAAGAGGTACCCGCACAATGCTGACAGGGCTACTACTGTCACTCAGGAAGCGTTCCATCTTGAAACAAGCGGAAGTCATCCTTTTGAGATCATTTAACTACTGGCGCTTCGATCCATTGCACCAACTGTGGTAGGATTTGTCCGACTTTAAGCAGGAGCAAGTGCTCTTATGCACAAAAACAGGCAATTAGTGGCGGGATGAGACTGTTCATGCATTCAACCAGTATCGAAGCCCCCAGGCAGGCAACAAGGGATGCCAAGTGCAACAGTAGGCACCATATCCTACCCTCCTTTATCAACACACGTAGGCACACCTAGAAGGGACGTTGGGTGCATTTACGAGTAAAACATGCACACATATACATGCGTATACCTATTAGTCTTATATACGAGGATTCAAAGATGCACCTGCAGTTGAACTCTGTTGGGCCTCTTCGAAGCTAGAAGGCGACACACCCTGCTGTGTGCACGTATGCTTCAATTAATTAAATAACTAAAGTTAGAAAGGTCTTAATGGAGGCCATAGTTTAAGCAGATATGTACACATGCATGCATGCACTTACCTTCTGCAGTTCCAGAGTACAAGGTGGTGTTGCCACCGTTTCTGAAGGGACCGCTCGGCAATATTTTCCGTATTTTCTCTATTTATTGGCAGTGTTGAATGTGTAGATTGGCCGGGGCAATCTGTAGAAGTGCTGTGCACGGGCGAGAACACAATCGCGTTCCTCCACCATATTGGTCTCTTCTGCTCTCTATGAGCCCCTGATGCATCGTTTTGCAGCTACACACGATCAAGTCGCAAAGCTCCCCATGAATCCTTCATGAAACACCTCCAATACTGTATTGAATTTGTGCTGTACCGGAAGTCTAGCTGTATTATGCCTGGCTGTGGAAAGTTGATTGACTAGTGGTGGTGGGCCGTGCCGGTAGTCTTTGGAGGAAAGTAAATCCTTTAAACATTTGTTTCAAGTTTTTTTGATGCTGTTGGGGATTGCGACGGTTCTCATTGCCAAAAGGAGGCCTCATGTTGTGTGTACCTACGTGTGCAGGTCTTGAGCAGCGAAACGCACAGCTCTGGCCCGCTGAATATGGGGGTGTATGCGGGAGAGTAACTGATTTTACGCCGAAGATTAAATATGAACAAAATACAACTTGAATTGCGGTGTAATTACGGCAAATCGTTGCAGTGGGGGAACAACACATCTCCCTCCCCCCACCTGTGTGGATACAGCTAGTAAGACACTTATTTGCACAGCAACAGCTGTGCAGGTGAGAAGCACATGGGAAATGAGCGAAATGCTGCTCATCTAAACCGTAAAATATATTCAGAATAATGAATACCTAGTGCTAAACAGGACGGGAAGCGAGCAACAGGCTTTTTTGCCTCTGCTGATGGCTGTACTTCATGCAGGTCTTCTTGCACTGGGGGGCCGTTTGCGCGGTAGACCTCTTTCTGGGGTTATCCGTTTTTATTCAAATTAAATGGAAGGACAAAACTTTGTTTGATTAGAATGTGTTCATAGAACAACTCCTCTGCGAACTACAAAGGTAAAAGACATTTTTTGAAGGGAGAATATACCAAGGGCAGCCGGCTGTTTGTTGCACCGACTCCTTCGGTTGCTGTTCTCTGTTGCATCCAGGAGGCATCTCAAGCGCAGCAGGTGGCTCATCTGCCGTGTTGTTTTGATTGTTTTCTTCTTCTCTTTCTCTTTGCTGTATTTATGACGCAGCAGCAGCCATTTTAAGGGGCTGGAGCCGCATAATATTTGTCTCTTGTGCTATTTGAGGCCCTCCCTTTAGAAGGGCGCCTCCTCACGCCGAGGCCCGGGAGGAGAAAGCCAACAAAAGGCCCCCTGTCTCAGGCGTTGTGTCTGCGTCGGCGTTGTGATTTGTAAACAAGCTGCACATTGTTGTTGTTAATAAATAGAGAAGTGATTATTTGCCTCCTTCGAGTCATTCAGCCGGCGTTCCGAGCTGTCTGTTCATCGCAGCTGCAGTGGTCGGTTCAGCCAAAAGGGGTTCTTTTTGCAATTTTCATCGGGCGATAACACATCAGCTCTCGCCTGAAGCGCGGATGCAACCAAAGACGCCCCCAACGCGCCCCTACAATGGAGGCCGAAGGCAGGTCTTTGTCCTCTTCTGCTGGGGGGTTGTCAGCTTCGTGTCTCCCCTCTTTTTTGAACCGGCGCTCGTCCTTCTTCTCTAGATCAAAGGCACCACGTTTCTTCTTCTGCAGCGCCTCCAGAATCTCCAGCTCCTTGCCGCCATGTGTAAAGAAGCCTCTCAAGGTAGTTGTTTGGGGGGCTGTTGCTGGTAAGGCCTTCCTTCGCCTCCTGCAACATCGTACTCATGTTTTCTGCTCGTTTTCTCCTGCTTGTATTCTCTCGTGTGCTCCCTTCCATGGGGTGTTGATCAGTGCGTAGCTTCTTTTTATTGCAAAATACCCGATCCTCTCCCCACCCCAGGAACAGCAGCGTGCGTGCTAGTTAGCCGTTTGTTGTTTGATATCTCCTACTGCTAACCCCTAAGCTCTTGTGGGGATTTTATTCAGTGCATGCAGTTGTCCATGACCTCTGTCTTTCTTTTGTATTCGTTGGTGATTTGTTAGTACTATTTCTGCTGTGTGTTCGTTCTGTTTCTCTGCTTTGTCTGTCCGTTTGGCTGCATATCTATGTTTGCTTGTTGGTTGATGTTTCAGTGTTTGTTCATTCATCGTTTTCCTCCATTTGCTCCATTGAGCGCTACATTGTGTCTTCTTCTCTTCTTGCTGCAGCACTAACGGCCTCGTCTTTTTGGGCGCAAGAGAGCGAAGATCCATGTCTCCCCCTGCTGCTGCTTTTAACTTCTTCTTTTGTTGCTATTCGTTGCAAAATGCACAATACCTTCCTTTATTATTTCAGCCTCGTTGCATGCAGCACAGGAGGCAGCAGCAAAGCCCCCCTTGCCTCACTCCCGGTGAAATCCCAAACCCTAAGCCTTAAGCGCCCAATCCACCTTGCCGCCAGAATGCAAGCACAGCGCTTGCAGACCCAACATATTAAGTTCTTTTGTCGCAGTTGCGCATAAAGAACTCCACTGCCTTGAGAATCATCAGAGTCTACGGCAAGGGTTTAGGGTTTTGCGTTGTTTGTTTTTATGCAGTCTGTGGGCGAGCTGGGGGCCCTTGTTAGCGCTGTGTTGTTGACGCGTTCTTCTTCTTGTTGTCATCATAGCGCGAGGAGGGACAAAACAGTGTCTGGCTTGGTATTGTTCAGAGTAAGACTGTCTACCCTCCCATCTGTTTTCTCCCTGTCTCCTCACTTTCTCTTCCACCTCTTTTCTTTGCCAGTTCTGCGTGTCTATCTCCCCTCGGTCCGTTGCTTGGTGGAGGCAAAATATATGTTTATTTTCTTTATGTAAAGTGCAATCAAGACAGACAACAATATTTGCATGTCTGAGGCAGAAATAATTGCTGCATTCTTGCTGTTTATTTGTATACATTAAGTGAGAGATTGTATACGTGTGTCGTTAGGTCTTCATATGCATTTGTTTCTCGTAAGGTGTGATTGTGTGTCTCTGTGTATTTATTTGTCTTTATCTGTGTTTAGGTGTATTTGTTTATCATATGTTACATTTATTTATTTTTAATTGGGTATATTGATGGGCATTTGGCTGTCCTTCGGTTTATTTGCTCTTGGGTGTAGTTGCATTCTCATTTCTCTTCCTGTTTGTTCGTTTCTGTTTATATTTATTCGCAGTTGTTTTTCCGTTTGTTTGTTTTTATTTGTACTCGTGTGTGTTTGCACTTGTTTACATACAGTTTCTTGTTGTTTGTATATTTCCCTATATATTTATATAATTTATATATAATAATATTATATATAAATATTAATTTTGTGCGTGTGTGCGGAGCAGATGGCAGTTCGTCGGCTAAGTGTATGCTTGCCCGATCCTCTTCTTTCAGTTTGTCACTTTTTCCCCCTCCTTTTCTTTTGGTTCTGTGCCTGGCGCTCTCCCACTTCGGGAGATGCGAAGAGAAGAACCCCTGAATCCCATGGGAGGACCCCTGAGGTTTCTGCTGCATTGCTGCTACCCTGTGAGGACACTTCCTGCTGGAAGGTCTCGGGCTTAGCTCATTCTCTTCGGCTTGTTGCAGCATTGACAGAAGGATGTGTAACAATTTGCAATGCTCGCCGTCGGGTTATTTGGGCCTTTCCGGTCGCTTCAGCCAAACAGTGGGGGCCCCTTAGAGGCCCCCTGAAGGCAGCATTGGGAGGGGGGGGCCCGGGGGCCACAGGAGAAGAGGCAGAAGTCCTCTGCGAAGACCTCGTGCATCCGGAAGATCGAGAGGCGGTTATTAAGGCCTTCGAATTAGCGGAAGAACAAAGGAAAATGAGTGGTGGAGAGGGGACCCAACAGCAGCAGGAGGAGCAGCAGGATAAGCAGGAGGGGCAGCCGGGCAAGGAGAAGAAGGAAGAAGGAGAGGGGCGGCAAGGTGGAGAAGGAGGGAAACAGCAGCAGGTGGAGGGATCGGATACAGAAGAAGGGACTCCCGAGACGCCAGTGGTGTTGGTGAGGCCAAATGTGTGCAGGGAGGAGGAGGAGAGGGAAGCACGCCTTTTTCGTCTGTCTGTAAGCGGATGCTGTGGGGCATCTTCTCTCTTCATCTGTTTGTGGAATGATGCAACGAGACAGAGACACAGTGCAGCAGTACAGGAGGCATTGGTATACGGGCTATCCGACTGTATGTCCACTGTTGTGTGGGTGCTCGACCCAACAGCAGCTCCAGAGCAAGCAGATGCTGCGGCTGCTGCTGCTGCTGCAGCTGCAGCTGTTCGAGAGGCAGCGGCTGCCGCTGCCGCTGCAGCTGTAGATCCGGCCGCCCCTGCTGCGGCAGCGGCAGCAGCGGCAGCGGCCGCCGCTGCAGCCGCTGCTGCGGCTGTAGATCCGACCACCCCTGCTGAAGCAGCGGCAGCTGCA
>NW_013563987.1:4306-7500 GCF_000499605.1 Eimeria maxima | reverse complement strand
GTAGATCCGACCCCCCCTGCTGAAGCAGCGGCAGCTGCTGCGGCTGCCGCCGCAGCAGCTGCAGCAGCAGTGGGTTCGGGTTCTGAACTTGATCCAGGGGGCCCCTCAGAGTCTGATGGGGTGCTTGTAGGCGCCGACAGCAGCAGCAGGGAAAAGAGCGACCCCGATGTTTGCGAAGTGGTTTATAGCGGTTCTTCGGGAGGGGAAAGACCTTCCTTAACAGTGTCTTCTGAGGAGCGAAAGCAGGAGCGTTGCTATACAGAGCTTGCTGCAGTGTCTCCTCGCCTTATGTGCAGCTGTATCAGCAGAAGCAGCAGTGATGGAAACAAGGATGAGGCCCCTTCGAGCGCAGTCGTAACTTCTTCTTTCTTACGCGCGTCTTCGCCAGGTGTATCCTCAGGTTCCCCAGCAAACAGCCTTCCTGTTGCTCCTGCATCTCTCTGTCCATCAGTTTATCAGACTCCTGTTGCGGCTGAAACTAACGAGAAGCCGGAGGGGTCATGGGGGCCGCCTCCTGTCTCGTGGACTGCACAGAATCCACATATGCACAGCTACACGCGGCGCTTTACAGTGAGAGGAGGGGCGCCTTTGTTGCAAATAGAGGAGAAAGGCCCAGCAGGTTTTCTGCTAGAGCACTCGAAGACCATTTTGAGACGTCTCACTGGCCATGCTGTTGCCGGGAAGGAACCTTTCTCCCTCCTGGCTGCTGCAGATACCCGCACCCCCATCAGCAGTAGCCCAGCAACCACCAACTGGACTGATTTCTTCCTTGAGCCCGGCAAAACCCAGCTCTTAGAATGCATCAGACGTCTTCGTACCCAGGGGGCTTCTTTTTCAATTGAGCTTCCTTACGAACGTTCAGATGCGGAGATCAGGTAGGCTTAGACCCACGAAACAGCCCCAAATATCCATGCACGCAAACCCGCACAAGCAAACCCATACATTTGCATGCGCATACATGGACTCCGGTGGTCCAATAAACCCAGATATGCATGCAGAAACACTCTGTTGCTTCGCACGGAATTTACTTGCGGTTTTGCATGTGCGTTCTCTCCGTGCATGCAGGTGGTTTCGCGTGGCGGGCTACTGCAGTATGCCTGGCATCATGTGGGGGATTATGCAAGACACGACGGCCTCGCGCACGCGCCTCGACTGTGCGCAGAGGAGCTTGCATCAGCTCAAAACTCTTTTTGAAGCGGAGTTCTGCGGATTTGGAGTTGTAGACACAGCAGACACAGGGTGAGTTGCACGCATCTACCCTGGAGGCAGCAAAGGAGCAGCAGAAGCCATGGGCATAGACTACAGCTCTCGATTAGCAGCATGTTTGATCCTTCCACCTACTGCACATAGTAGTGCATGCATGCATGCATACGTGCTGCTTTGTTTGCTTCAGGTTAATAGTTGAGACTTCTGCTGGGCTCGACGCCTTTTTGGGGGCATCCGCTGTTGGCCGGCCTTCGATTTGTCTTTTGCCAGAACCAGTGGAGAAATTAACAACACGCAGTGGTAGCTGCGTGGGAGCCCCTATCATCATTAAGGTGAGTTGCATTGGATGCTCCCTGCTGCTGCTGCATCTGCTGCTGCCGGCAACTGTCCTCATAAGGAACTAGAATGGGCTAATGCATATACATTCATCTTTACTGACAGATGTCTGCGAGATTATGCAGAATATAAGTTGTAGTAGTAGCAGAGGAAGCATAATATTTATTATTTTTTTTTAATATTTTCTATTTTTTGTCGTATGTAGATAATAATTGTTTATATTTTATAGTATATTTTTATTTTTTGTGGTTGTTTTCTTATTGTACAGGAGCAGGAGTTCCCCAGTGCTGGTTTGCATCAAGTAACGGTAACAGCAGTATTGGATAGCGAGTCGCCTGGCGATCTGCTTTTTGCATTAAGGGACGACAGGAGAAAACACAGTATTTTAGGACTACAAAAGGTAATACACGCGATGCACGCAACGCAGTCGTGATGTTATAAATATATATTGCATATACGGCTCATGGTTGTGGGTACTCGCCTCCCTTTTCTTGTAGTATATAGAATAGAATGCAAGAAAGGAGCGACGGTAGGCCCGCACCTCTGCGTTTTTCATGTAGTATCTGCATATATTATTAATAAATCACTATGATTATTCTTATTCTTATTATACTGATTATAATCATTGAATTGCCTAAGGGGAGGAGGCCATTTCCTATGCATGGCCTTATGAGTATGTTGCGGCCATCTGTTGGCTTTCTTGCATACTGATATATATGTATCAATCGATCAATATATATATCTTTATATATATATATATATATAAAATATAAACATAAAAGTGTATATATATAATGATAAAGTTTATACATATATGTATATATATGTATAGAACTGATGAGATAATATGCTGAATTTGATGAAATAATAATAAGAGAGCTGGATACGCGTTGGATGCCGCTATCTATTATTATTATATATATAAATATATATATAAATATACCCAATTAATTGGCTGTTATATATATATTATATATTATTCTTTATTATAATGGCTCTATGCACCGTATAAATAAGAACGGTGCATCTTTTGTGGCTTTTCTGTCCTTTTGTACGTCGGGAAAGAAAGCAGGTATTGGAAAGAGCCGCCTCAATATGCAAATCATGAGAGGCGGCTCTGGCCCCAACAGCCATGGCTTTCTTCGGACATTTATTTATATTATTTATTAATTATTATTTATTATTTATTATTTATATTTATTATTTATATTTATCTTTACTTTTTGTATACTTTTGAGGATATATGCATCCATACAAAAACACAGACGAAACCAACATCATCATCATGCATGTTCTGCTCTTTTTTACTCATTTTTTAACAAAAACTTGCAAAAACAAGTAAAATTACTTAAAAAATTATATAATACAATAATTATAATATATAATTATTATTATTATTTATAAATATCCTCTAATTTAATCAACAGTTGCATGCAAACCGTTCGTAGGTGTCTCATCTAAAAAGAACAGGAACTGCTCCCACTCCACCACTCCTGCAGCACAACCACCAAATAACACACAAACATAAAATATATAAATATAGATATACATATATATAGATAAACATACAATAATGTATAGTGTATACACACATCTGCCGGAGCCAGCAGCAGCACACTAAAATACATTATATATATATATATATATAATAT
>NW_013563987.1:0-4206 GCF_000499605.1 Eimeria maxima | reverse complement strand
ATATATATATATATATATATATATATATATATATATATATAACTTACCATCAACAGGAGATAACCTCCATATACACCTTAAGATATCTTCTTTATATAAACAATCGCTCTTTGCCCCAGCAGCAGACAGAAATGAACGAAAGACGCACTCTGTACACCCAGCACAAATAAATAAATAAATAAATAAATAAATAAATAAATAAATAAATAAATAAATAAATAAATTTAGATATATTATTAAATATTGTATAGTATACACTATATATTATTATATTATTATATTATTATATAATAGATAATAATATCTTACTTAATGCTTCTTTGCTAATTGTTTGTGCATTAATAAAGTCATTTATTTCCCTCCATGAATAACGATTATTTATTTTTCCTTCTTTTCTTCCTGTTGTACCCCGCATGCGTCTGCATGCACTATGTAATAATTCACTTGCAACTACAAACAGAAAAAGGAGGAGAAAAAAGAAGAAAAAAAGAGAAAAAAAAATATTTATTATATAAATAATACATGCATATTTGTGTAACTGCGACAAAGGCAGCAACAGCAACAGAGAGAAGGCAGCACCTATTTATATATCTATTTGCTGTTCAGGTGTACGTACACCTGAATAGTGAGTATTCATGTTTTTCTTACCAGGAGCTAGACGGGCATTCCATGGACTTTGCCCCGTGTTACGTGTTGTTGGCCAAGAAAAAGGTAATTGTTGTATATTTATGCAAAAGTTAATAAAGTTTAATGGTATAAAAGAAGGAATAAAAGAAGAAAAAGAAGAAGAAGGAGAGGAAGAAAAAGAAGAAGAGGAAGAAATTGATGTATTTTTAGGTGTATTGACACCTACAGCAGCAGATGTATCATCATCATCATTAGATACAAACAATAACTCCCATGGCTGCAAAGTGCGCTGCTGCTGCTGCTGCTGCTGTTGTTGCTGTTGTTGTTGCTGCTGCTGCTGCTGGTCTTCTTCCTGCTGCTGCTGTCCCCGCTTCTTCTCTCCTGTTTTCCTTAGCAACAAGGAAGGAGAAGAGAGAGATAACCATTCATCTACTGACCATGATCTTCTTCCTTCTTTTTCTTTTTCTTCTCTTTGCTGCTCATTTATACGAATAGCAGCAGCAGCAGCAGCAGCAGATTCATAAGGGCTGCATACTGCTGACCCTACAGGAGACGATCCTGCTAACCTACCAAATATCTGCATGCATAAAAAAAGAAATAAAATAAATAAATAAATAAATAAATAAGTTGCTCCTGTCTGCTTATTACTATCTCCTGCTGTCTGCTGCTGTCTGCTTGCTGCTGTCTGCTTGCTGCTGCAGCAAGCAGGCAGCTTGCTGCAGCAAGGACACAAGACAGCAGCAAATAATAATAAAAAGGAATAAAAGTGTAAAGAGGTTTACCTTAATTAACTCAAAGGATTGAAATGCAAGAAGAGGGAGAGGGCGTCTTTTTTCTGCATTTCTTCTTAAGGAAATTTTTCTTCCTTTTGTTGTTATTGAGGGAGAAGAATAACTCCATTGGCTAGCAGCATGATAGAAAGAAGAAGGAATGCATGCGTTAACAACTGCTCCTCGGCAGAAGGAACGCTGTTGCTGCTGCTGCGGCTGCTGCTGCAGTTGCTGCTGCAGCTGCACTTGCAGCTGCAGAGGCAGCTTGTGGCGGCAGGTGAGGCTCCTAGTCTGGCAGAAGGGGATTGACTCCAAAGCTGACAGCCACACCAGCAAAAGCAGCAAGAGCTGAAGAATGCTGAGGTGTCGTGGGAGGATGAACGACCCCCATATCATTCCTTTAATTAGAAAAGGAAAGGCAGGGAAGGCTAAAGGGGCCCCTATTACTATGCATGGGGTCCTTTCTCTCCTCTCCAGGCGGTTGTTAAAAGGAGCAAAGCAAAGAAATGTACAATTCAAATTATTAATTAAAACAAATAAACGAAAACTAAGTTAAGTTTCCCCCGTTTTCACGAGCTGCACATCCCATGGGGGGCCCCGCAGGCAGGGTAGAGAAGGGCTAACGCAAAATGCAACTCCTTCGTCTTGTTACTTCCACGAAAATATTGAAAACAATATAAAAAGAGAATATTACAATGAATAAATAACGAACATGAGCAGCAGACGACAGCATGCAGGCGCGGCGGTCTGTGGTTGGTGGTGAGGTGTACAGACACCTCAGCAGTCGCCGGCGGCAAGTCACTGCTTGATAACGACAGCGGAAGGAAGCACTTAATACAGTACATTTGTAGCTTCTTTCAATGTAAATAATATAGTTTTTGACAGTTTTTTAAAAAAGAGTTAATAATTGCTGCATTAGCGCAAGAAGAAGAGGGCGGTTTCTTACTCCTTCCTTCCTGCTGCCGAAACGAGTGTCGTCATAGCTCATTTTTCCTGTTTTCTTCTGCTTTCTCCTGCATCTTCTTAGACCGATTACCCGTTTAACTTTATTTACGCAAACTAAAGAGTCATTTAACTCCTATTTTCTGGTTTGTACACTATCTGACCCTCCGATTAGGGAAAAGGAACACAAGGAACCACTCGGCTGTAATTCTTTTTAGTAGCGCGGCGGTGTACGTACACCTGGAAAAAGAATTTCTACCAACAGAAATCAATGGGGGGTCATCACTCTGTTTTACCCGTCATTCTTGACCTAAGGATAAAGGCAAGGGAACTCGTAAGACTACCACACACACAACAAGAAGACATATACATATATACATATATACGTATATATATATGATTTATGTATATAAATGCATATATATAATACGTTTATGTATATGGGTAAACCTACTTTATGCAACAAGTGCTTGCTCTTCCCTCTTCAATACAATACACAAATATATATAACTATTTGCAGATAGGCAAATAAACATTAAAAGAAATAAATAACAATAATAGTGTGTATTATTTCTCCTTTTATTGTATATAAATAAATATATCTTATTTTTAATTTCTTAACTCATTGCTGTACTGCCTCTGGGGTGTACATACACCCCATCTTATTGTCTTAATTTATTGTCTTAATTATTTATTATATACAGAAAAGACAAAGCGACAGATGTTATAGAGAAAGTCTACAAGAAAGAGATAAAATAAGAAGGGCTCTTCTAAGACAAAATCAGGAAGGCGCCAGGTCTCTATAAACCCTAAACCCTAAACCCTAAACCCTAAACCCTAAACCCTAAAACTTGTAGATGAACTATAATGCCTAAACCCTAAACCCTAAAACATCTAAAACAAAAGACTTTTAAATGAACTATAATGTCTAAACCCTAAACCCTAAACCCTAAACCATGAAACCTCTAAGTGTACTATAAACCCTAAACCCTAAACCCTAGAACCTCTAAGTGTACTATAAACCCTAAACCCTAAACCCTAAACCCTAGAAGTGTGTGTTTGTTATAAATCAGGACGTTCGCAGTGATTCTGTGTCTAGTCTCCTCGATGTTTCTACATCGAGTGCTCTGCCAACACAGCAGGTAAGATAAATAATAAATATATTTATATATTTATTTATTTATTTATTTCCTTTTTTATTCTTTTCTTTTTATCATTTATCTTTTTTTTATTTCTTTTTAATACTTAGACAAACTGTACTAGTCATGCCATCAATTAATAAACATAAAAAAGAAAGAAATATCTTTTTTATGTTTTTCCTTACACAGCAAAGTTGCACTGTATCTACAGAGTATATATGCATGCATGCACGTCTAACTTATATACACTGCAGCTTTGCATGCGTTAATTGTATTTATTTATTTATTTATTTATTTATTTATTTATTTATTTATAGGTGGATAAGGTATTAACAGAAGTAGCTGAGTCCTATGGTATACAAATAGAGGATATAAGAGATACACCTGAGGACTTTTTATCCTCTATAAGAGAAGAAAAAAAAATAAAATATAAACAACAAATATTTAATTCTCCTCTTAAGGAATTACGAGGTGTATATACACCCCAAGGACACGAAGAAAGAGAAAGACGTATAGGCAGGGAATATGATAAAGAGGCAGTAAATACACAAAAAAGGGAAATGGCAGGAGGATGTTAAATATAAATAAATATAAATTAATATAAATTAATATAAATTAATAAAGGGAAATAAAAGTAAATAAACATAAATAGGTTTTTTTTAATGATTGTTGTTGTTGTCACTCAAGACATCGCATGCAAGGATTATATATATATATATATATATATA
>NW_013563986.1:14639-16466 GCF_000499605.1 Eimeria maxima | reverse complement strand
CCACCCCCACCACCACCCCCACCCCCACCACCACCACCAGCACCAGCACCACCACCACCAGCACCAGCACCAGCACCACTACTACTACCAGAAGCAGCAGCAGCACTACTACAACCACTACCATTAGCAGAACCAGTAAAACAACAGCAACTACCATGTTTAGACCCATCATTATGTTGATCAAGAAGTGTATGATTATTATAACATGAACAATGATGATGATGATGATGATGATGATGATTAAATTTATATTTTTCAATTTTTCTCTCAAATCCTAAACGAACATTAATTGCTAAAGCTTTAGCTGTATGGTATCCATATGTAGCCACTTTGAAACGCTTCTTAATTTGTCTCCTCTCCTCATAGAAGCTTCCAATCCAACTTTTTTGGGTGCGGTCGAAATAGACCCCTTTCATAGGTCTCATTTCTTCTGTTATATCTTCTATAGATAATTTATTATTATTATTATTATTATTATTATTATTATTATTATTTATTATATTATATTTATTATTTGCTTTATTTATTGATGATTGTATTGTACTCATTGAGATCGTACTAACAAGGGGTGATGATATATGCGTATCTGATGGTATTGCTCCTGTAACAGACGAGGAAGAGGAAGAGGAGGACGAGGAGGAAGAGGAAGAAGAAGAAGAAGGAGAAGAAGAAGAGGAGGAGGATGAGGAAGAAGAAGAGGAGGATGAGGAAGAAGAAGAAGAGGAAGAGGATGAGGAAGAGGATGAGGAAGAGGATGAGGAAGAGGATGAGGAAGAGGAAGAGGGAGGAGGGGAAGGAGAAGGTGTAGGGGATAGGATTGATGATATACGACAGGCAGGGTTGGTACTTGGAGTGGTGCTGCTGTTGTTGCTGCTGCTGCTGCTGTTGCTGCTGTTGTTGCTGCTGTTGCTGTTGCTGCTGCTGCTGCTGTTTGATGGGTTTGGTGACTTAGAGGAAGAAGAAGGAGGAAGAATACAATTGCCTACAACACGACTTATTGGATATCCACATGTGTTGCTGCTGCTGCTGTTGGTGTTGCTGCTGCTGCTGCTGCTGTTGGTGTTGCTGCTGTTGTTATTTATACAACAGAGACTGTTGACACTAGCACTGCTGCTGCCGCTGCTGCTGCTGCTGCTGCAGCAAGGATCTCTAGGAGATGCACATCCTGTTGTGCTACCAATTGTATCTAAATCAGCATTAGCAGCTGCAGCAGCAGCTGCTGCTGCAGCACGAATATCATATAATACTCTTGATCTATCTTCTTGCTGCTGTTGCTGCTGCGGTTGCTGCTGCAGATGATGGCGAAGAGTACTGCTGTCAAGACATCCTGCAGCAGCAGCAGCAGCAGCAGCAGGAGAACGGAATATTGTATCTGCTGCTGCAGTATAAGCACCATCATTGCTGCTGCCGTTGCTGCCTAAGGAGACAGGTGTCCCTGTTGCTGTTGTTGCTGCTGCAGCAAAAGGAAAGAAGGGGGGCCCCCCATGTGTCTCCCCTCCTATACTACCATCACCAATAATACCCGGTACTGATCCTGCTGCTGCTGCTGCAGCTGCTGCAGCAGCTGCTGCTGTTGTTGCTGCAGCAGCACGCTTTCTTACAGGCATAACAGACATATCATTATCCTCTATGCCTATGCATGCAGGGGGGCCCCCTCCTTTTATACAAGGGGGGCCCCCACCACGGGGGGGCCTCGTAGTACCCATTCTTTTTATTCTATTACTTCTTTCTGTATGATGAGGGAAACATATTGCTGCTGCTGCTGCTGTGTTGCTGTTGCTGCTGCTGCTGTTGCTGCTGCTGCTGTTGGTGCCGTTGCTGTTGCTA
>NW_013563986.1:7139-9639 GCF_000499605.1 Eimeria maxima | reverse complement strand
TCGATACGCTTGCTGCTGCTGCTGCTGCTGCTGCAGGATTGAGGTGTACGTACACCTGAGGCGGCAGCGGCAGCGGTCGGGGGCAGCAGTAGCAGCAAAAGCAGCACGACTGTCTCGGGCTTTAACAAGATTGGGGTGTATAGGCACCTGTGTAGGGGGAAACAAATAAAGAAAGAATTAATTTAATTAAAAGAAGAAAAAAAGAAAAGGAGATACAAATACAGGAAGCTGCTGCTGCTGCTGCTGCTGCTGCCGTGCTGCTGTGCAGCACGGCTGTCTCCGGCTGCCGCGGGGGGGGTCTAGTAGTAGCGAGGCCGTTCGTCCACACAACAAGCACCAGCAGCAGCAGCAGCAGCAGCAGGCAGCAGGCAGCAGCAGCAGCAACAACAACTGCAGCAACAACTGCAGCAACAGCAGCAACAACTGCAGCAGCAGCAGCAACACAAGCACTTATCTTAATATTTCAGCATAACTTGCTGCCTTTGTCTGCCTAGTGCTGCTGCTGCTAGGAGCACCGCAGCAGCAGCAGCAGCACGGCACCAGCAGCAGCAGCAGCAGCAGCCCGTGGTGTGGCGTAGTATTTAAGGCCTTCTGCTGCTGCTGCTGCTGCTGCTGCTGTGCATGTCTTGCTGCTGCTGCCTTTTTATAATTAAATTATTTATTAATTAAATAAAAATAAACCTTGTGTCTGCTGAGGTGTACGTACACCTCGTGCTGCAGTGCCATCTGTGCATACCTCTCTCCCATCTCGTGCAGCAGCAGCAGCAACAGCAGCAGCAGCAGCAACAGCAACAGCAACAGCAACAGCAGCAGCAACAGATGAGCCTCCTTCTTGCTTATTATATATAAATTATATTTTTATTTATTTTTATTTATTATTTTTATTAAATAAAAAAAAGAATTTTTTTTTATTTCTTTTTTTATAAGACAATATACGAGCTGCCCGTACACCCTGTGCAGCAGCAGCAGCAGCAGCAGCAGCAGCAACAGCAGCAGCAGCAGCAGCAGCACGTGCAGCTTGTTGCTGCTACACACATACACACATTTATACACACAGAGGCATAGAGGTATACTGCTGCCTCCCCTCCCCTCTTTTTCTTCCTTCTTTTTTATTTATTTATTTATTTATTTATTTATATTTATTTTATTTATTTATTTACTTATTTATATTTATAAATACTCCTGCTGCTGCTGTTGTTGCTGCTGTTGCTGCTGCTGCTGCTGCTGCGGGTCCTTAGAGGGTGTCTCCCTCCCCTTACACCCAAGGCCTACTAAGCGCTGCTGTTGTCTTTCCCCTCTCCTCTCCCCCGCAGCAGCAGCAGCAGCAGCAACAGCAGCAACAGCAGCAGCAGCAAAATAGTATTTATTTGTTTGTCAGTAAAAAAATAAATAATATTTCCTTAATAAATAAATATATATATAAAAAAAAAAGAAAAAAAAGAAAAAAATTAATTAACTAGGTGTATATACACCCCAGCATCTATATATATATTTATATCTATATAATTTATTTATTTATTTATTTATTTATTTATATTTATATTATCCTTAATTAATTGCATGCATGCAGTGTCTTGGCATGCATGCATGCATGCATGCAAAAAAGTGCATGCATGCATGCATGCATGCACCTTGCTTGCTGCTGCATGTGGGGCTGTCTTAGTATTAGAGTTGCAGCAGCAAGTGCTGCAGCACAGGTAAGGGCACCTCCCCTGCTGCAGCAGCAGCTGCAGCAGCAAGTGGTGCAGCTGCTGCTGCTGCTAGAGCTGCTGCAGCTGCTGCTGCTGCTGCTGCAGCTGCTGCTGCTGTAGCAGCAGCAGCAACAGCAGGGAATCGATACTATAGAGGAGACAACACTTATATAGTATATACAGTAAGGAGACAGGAGACAAAAAAGGAGACAAAAAAGGAGACAAAAAAGGAGACAAAAAAAGAGACAAAAAAGGAGACAAAAAAGGAGACAGACACCCCACATATGTATACACTAATAAAATAAATAAAAAAATAAATAAATAAAAAGGGTTTGCTACTAAACCCTAAACCCTAAACCCTAAACCCTAGGAAAAAGATAATACATTTTATTATTGTTATAAAAGAATTTATAAACCCTTATTTTATTTATTTATTATATAATAAATAAATAAATAAATAAATAAATAAATAAATAAATAAATAAACAAATAAATAAATAAATAAATAAATAAATATAAATATAAATAAATAACTATATCAGTATAAGGAAAAAATAAATTTAAATAAATATATAAATAAATAAATAAATAAATAAATAAATAAATAAAAGATAAATATAATTAACATAATTAATTAATTAATTAATTAATTATCTAATTAATTACTTAATTAATTAATTGTCTCCTTTGCCTTAATTAGTTATAAGGAATGTTTCTTCTTCTTAGTTAAGGAGACACTTCTTTTATTCCTTTTTGTCTTTTTTTTTTTTTTTTTTTTTTTTTTTTTTTTTTTTTTTTTTTTTTTTTTT
>NW_013563986.1:0-6515 GCF_000499605.1 Eimeria maxima | reverse complement strand
AAAAAAAAAAAAAAAAAAAAAAAAAAAAAAAATTTTTTTTTTTTTTTTTTAAAAAAAAAAAAAAAAAAAAAAAAAAAAAGTTATTGTGGTGTATATTTGTCTCCTTGTTGCTGTCTCCTTTTTTTTTCTTTAATTAAATAAAAATACATAAATAAATAAATAAATAAATAAATTAATTAATTAATTAATTAAATTAAATTAAATACATAAATAAATATAAATTATTTAATATAGAGATTGTTAGCTGTCGGAGGGTACTACTGCAGGGTACTGGCTAAGGGGGGCCCCCCTAGACACCTGAAGGGGGGCCCCTCTTCCGTACCCTTTTTTTCTTTTTTTTTATTTCTTATTAATAAATAAGAAAAAATTTTTATTATTCCCTCTAAACCCTAAACCCTAAACCCTAAACCCTGCGTAGGCCCATCATGGACTTTGTCTTCTCCTGCCCGACAGCAGCAGCAGCAGCAGCAACAGCAGCAGCAGCAGCAGCAACAGCAGCAGCAGCAACAGCAGCAACAGCAGTACTGCAGCAACAACAATGAGTGTACAGACACACAAAGACCTATCCAGACCCCCTCCTCCCCACATACCCATGGGGCCCCCTGGGGCCCCCCTTGGGGCCCCCCAACCCCCTCAAGGCTCGTTAGGGCCCCTGGGGGCCCCTGCTGGGGCCCCTCAACTCCCTCAAGGGTCACTGGGGGCCCCTGGGTCCCCTCAAACCCCTGAAGGGTACTCTATGGGGCCCCCAGGGGATGCATGCACTTTTATAGATGCACATATAGGGGCCCCCAAGGGGGCCCCCGAGGAGGTACTAAGTACCCTTGAGGGACAACTAGAGGAACTGCAACAAGCCCTTAGGAAGAAAATTGATGTAAGGGGGAGACAAAGTCCTGCTGCTGCTGCTGCTGCTGTTGCTGTTGCTGCTGCTGCTGCTGCTGCTGCTGCTGTTGCACAGGCAACCGGTCTATAGGCACAAATGGCCTGACCCTTTCGTTGCTGCTGATGCATCTGTTGCTGCTGTTGCTGCACCTGCTGCTGCATCTGCTGCATCTGCTGCTGCTGCTGCTGCTGCTGCTGCTGCCTTGTGTGGTGTATATGCAGCACTGCCTTGGTATAGCAGAGAGGAGCGCGGTGTCCCTTTCTTCTTCTCTTCCTGCTGCTGCTGCTGCTGCTGTGTCTCTACAAAAGGAGACAGCTAATTGTCATAAGACAGTGCAGCAGCTGCTGCATAGTCTGCATGCAAGAGGATCCATGCAGCAGGTAACTGCTGCTGCTGCTGCTGCTGCTGCTGTTGCTGCTCTGTGCTGCTGCACACTCTAGTGCTGCTGCTGCTGTTGCTGCAAGTACTGCTGCTGCTGCTGCTGTTGCTGCTGCTGCTCTTCCTGTTGCATATCTTTTCTCCTCCAATTGCATCTTTAATATTTACTGCTGCTGTTGCTGCTGCTGCTGCTGCTGCTGCTGCTGCTGCTGCAGGAGGGCCTATCTACAGTGTATGTACTCCATGGGGTGCGGAGACACCTGGAGGATT
Source organism: Eimeria maxima (assembly GCF_000499605.1). Lineage (NCBI taxonomy): Eukaryota > Apicomplexa > Conoidasida > Eucoccidiorida > Eimeriidae > Eimeria > Eimeria maxima. The sequence continues at coordinate 4,987 of NW_013563986.1, read as the reverse complement.
GCAGTGCTGTTGCTGCTGAGCTACATAGATGGCACTTCCGGTACGCTTGCTGCAGCAGCAGCAGCAGCAGCAGATAGCAGCAGCAGCAGATAGATACAGCAGCTTGCTGCAGTATGTGTTTGCATGCATAAATTGTCTTATTTGTGTATGCGTGCATGTATGCATGCATGCATTGTCTTGTGTCTCCTTGTTGCTGCTGCTGCTGCTGTTGCTGCTGCTTGTGTTGCTGCTGCTGCAGGATGCAGGAAGCAGAGTTGCTGCTGCAGTCCCTTCGTCCTGGTGAGCTGCAGCAGGAATCACAGCAGCAAGCAATAAAAGAAGCAGCAAGTGTCTCCTTTTCTTTGCTGCATGCAGCAGATCTGCTGCAGTCCCTTCCTCAATTCTCTATAAGGAGACAAACAGCAAAAAGACTGCAGCAAAGAGTATTACATTTTGTCTCCTTATTGTATGCTGCTCCTGCTGCTGCTGCTGCTGCTGCTGCTGCTCTGTTGTGCTGCTGCTGCTGTCGCTCTCTTCCTGCTGCTGTAGATATCTTTATGTGCTTTTTTTTCTGCTGCTGTTAGCTGCCTATACACCCCAAGTGTCCCTTTATCACACTACATGCTTACGCTCTGCTGCTGCTGCTGCTGCTGCTGCTGCTGCTGTAATTGTTCTTGCTGCTGCTGCTGCACTTGCTAATTGATTTGCTGCTGCTGTCTGTCCCCTCCCCCTACATATCTCCTATCATTAAGACCGTCTCTTCTTCTGCTGCTGCTGCTGCTGCTGTTGCTGTTTGTCATCAGGCTAAAGGAGTCTGTAGCAGCAAATAGTCTTAGTGGTTTTGCTAGTGCTGTGCATGCATACAAGAAGATAGGGGAAGAAGTGTCTCTTCTTATTGAGTTACCTGCTGCATTAAGGTGTCTCCTTTTGCATGCATGGAGACATTTATGGCAACAAACTACTGCAGCAAGAACAGAGGAAACAGAATTAGGGGACAATTTTTTACTGCAGCAGCAGCAGCAGCAGCAGCAGCAGCAGCAAGGGATACAGCAACTGCAGCAGGAAGAAGAGGAACAGGGGACACCTTCTTGCTGTCTCTCTGTAGGAGATGCTCTTACTATCTATGCAGAGAAATGGACATCTGCTGTTGAACAAGTATGTAAACCCTAAATTAGGGTTTAGGGTTTAGGGTTTAGGGTTTAGGGGAAGGAGACACTTTTTTTTTTTTTTTTAAGGGTTTAGGGTTTAGGGAAAGAAAACACTAATTATTATTAAGGTATAGGGTAAGGGGACAGTTCTTATTATTAGGGTTTAGGGTTTAGGGTTTAGGGTTTGTGTTGCAGACAGCAGGTTTGCTACGTGCAGCAGCAGTAGCAGTAGATGCATCAAGGAGACAAGAGGACACACTAGGAGACAGCAGCAGCAGCAGCAGCAGCAGCAGGAAGTCTCCTTTGTCTCCTTTTAGGGAGGAGACACCTTATTCATTAAGGCCTCTTTCTCCTATACCTAAAGGTAATTTATTTTTCTTTTCTAGGGTTTAGGGTTTAGGGTTTAGGGTTTAGGGTTTAGGGTTTAGGGTTTAAGGGTAATAAATATATTTATTATTGTGTCTTTGTTAAGACAAGGAGACACCACAAGTGTCTCCTTTTCTTCTTCTGCATGCACAGTTGTCTCCTTTGCATGCACAATTGTCTCCTTTATAGGAGGAGACACAAACCCTAAACCCTAAACCCTAAACCCTAAAAACCCTAAACCCTAAAAGTCCTAAACCCTAAACCCTCGTTGTGTGTGTTTGTTCAAACCCTATCCGTTGTCATTGTGCTGCTGTTGCTGCTTGTGTTGTTGCTGCTGCTGTTGCTGCTGCTGCTGCTGTTGCTGCTGCTGCTGTTTAGAGAGAGAAGAGGAGACAAATCATGAGTTATGGTTGTCTCTCTTGTTAGCATCAATGGGTGCAGGGGCAGATGTCCCTCTTCCTGATTTAGATAAGTTGTTGCTGCGTTACTGTCCCCAGCAGCAGCAGCAGCAGCAGCAGCAGCAGCAGCAGCAGCAGCAGCAGCAAATGCAGCAGCAACAAGCAAAAGAGGGATTAGAGGTAAGATAAAAAGTGTCTCCTTTTTCTTCTTATTGTCTCCTTTTGCTGCAGAGACACCATTCTTTCCCCCTTCCCTCCCTATTATCCAATTACTGCTTCTGCTGCTGCTGCTGCTGTTGCTGCTGCTGCTGCTGCTGCTGCTGCAGCTAGCTGAGCAGCTACTAGAGGCGTACGAAGTTGCTGCTACATTAATAAACGCAACACCTGCCTTTGCGGAGACAGAAGCAACACAACCTGATCTATGGGAACGAGTAAGCTCCTGCTGCTGCTGCTGCTGCTGCTGCTGCTGCTGTTGCTGCTGTTGCTGCTGCTGCTGTTGCTGTTGGTGGTGCTGATGCTGTTGTTGTTGCTGTTGTTGTTGCTGCTGCTGTTTGCCTTTTCTTTTGCTGCTGTTAACACTAACAGCAACAGCAACATTAGCAGCAGAACTAGCAGCAACAGCAGCAGCAAGACTAGCAGTAGCAGCACAATTAATTAATTAATTAATTAATGAATTAATTTATTTGTTTTTTTTTTCTTGTCTGTATATAGTTTTGCAGAAGTGTCTCCTTTATTCCTCCTTCCTTATTAATAATATATTCTTCTTGTGTCTCTTTTTTATTTAATAATTATTATTCTTTTCTTATTTATAATTATAATTATAATAAGACTTCTCCTTCACAGGTAATTTATATATCCATGCATGCATGCGTGCATGCATGCATGCACGCATGCATGCAGGCATGCATAAGCTATACATGCATGCATGCATAAGCTGTGCATGCATGCATGTAGGTGCTCTGCACATGCATGCATGCATGCATGCATGCATGCGCATGCAAAAGGGATGAATGTTGGGGCTGTTTTTGTCTCCTCCATATCGTTTATGTGCCTTAGAGGCATTTACAGAGTTTGCTGCTGCTGCTGCTGCTACACCTACTGCTGCTGCTGCTGCTGCTGTTGCTGCACCTGCTGCTGCTGCTGCTGTTGCTGCTGCTGCTGTATATTATATATGCAGGCAGTATTACAGATGGAGGAGGAGACGAATGCATGCATAGGGCAGATATTATCTTCTCTTCCTTTATTAAATAAAAGAGGAAGTGCTGCTGCTGCTGCTGCATTTATTGTTGCTGCTGCTGATGCTGCTGCTGTTGAGCAGCTAAATCGTTTATCTCCTCGTGTTAATACTTTCCATCACTCTGCTGCTGTACAGGTAATAAACCCTAAACCCTAAACCCTAAACCCTAATTTTTGTTTATTAGCGTAGCAGCAGATGCATGCAATTAGCAGCAAAAGTGGATATATTACCCCATCAGCAGCAGCAGCAGCAGCAGCAGCAGCAGCAAATAGACAAACCCTAAACCCTATACCCTAGAGATGATTTATGTGAGTATGTTATGTTGCAGTCTCGTACATTACTGCAGCAGCAGCTGCAGCAGCACAATCAACAGCAACAGCAGCAGCAGCAGCAGCAGCAGCAGCAGCAAATAGATAGTATAGAGGAGATACCCTTTGATGTTTCTTTCTTCTCTTCTTGTCTTAAGTTGCATGCATTAATGACTTCCTTCTATGATAAACTACAAGAAGTAAATTAATTATTTTGCTGCTGCTGCTGTTGCTGTTGCTGCTGGTGCTGCTGCTGCTGTTGCTGCTGCTGTTGCTGGTGGTGTTGCTGCTGCCGCTGCTGCTGTTGTTGCATGCAAGAAGCACATTTGTGCTGCAATAGGCATCTTCTATATGCTGCTAATGCTGTTACTGGTGCTTTTGCTACTCTTGCTGCTGCTGCTGCTGCTGCTGCTGCTGCTGCTGCTGCTGCTGCTGCTGCTGCAGGTTGGTCATGCGTTAATAGAGCATTTAGGTGCAGCAATAAGAAGACCAAATCGTCTTTCTTATTGGATAGATATCATCTTAAAAGGGTACACATTATGCTGCTGCTGCTGCTGCTGCTGCTGCTGCTGTTGCTGCTGCTGCTGCTGCTGTTGCTGCTGCTGCTGCTGCTGTTCGTGTTGCTGCTGCTGTTGATGCTTTTGTTGCTACTGCTGTGGCTGCTGCTGGTGTTCCTACTGATGGTGATGGTGGTGGTGCTGTTGCTGCTGTTGCTGCTGCTGTTGCTGCTGCTGTTGCTGCTGGTGCTGTTGCTGCTGCTGCTTGCATGCGTGTCTTTTCAAAGCCCCAAAGAATGCATGCACCGTCTATTTATTTATTTATTTGTTTATTTATTTATTTATTTATTTATTTATTTATTTATTTATTTATTTGTGTCTGTATAGATCAAGTTATACATTACAGTCTCCTTCTGCTGCTGCTGTTGCTGCTGCACAAGAGACACTTAGCAGCAGCAGCAGCAGCAGCCGTGGGGCCCCACAGCCTGAATGTTTGCTGCCTCTTTCTTTTGCTGCTGTTGCTGCACTAACAGCAGCAACACAAGATCTTGTTATTACTTGCTGCTGCATGCCTATTGATCTATTCCTGCAGCATACGTATCCTGCTGCCTTATCTGCTGCTGCTGCTGCTGCTGCTGCAGTTTGCAGCAATGGCACAGGTAACAGCAGCAGCAGCAGCAGCAGCAGGTATGGAGACACAGAGGAGGAGGAGGAGGAGGGACTAAACCCTACAGCAGCAATAACAGCAGTAGGCGAACATTTCTTGTCTCTTCTTCCTCTTATTGAGGATGCTACGCCACCTACACAGGTATGCATGAATGCATGCATGCATGCATGCATGCAGTGCATGCAGAAGTGTATGCATGCATAAGTGCATGCATACATGCATGTATGCATATATGCGTTTATTGGTGCATGCATGCATGCATGAATTGGTACATGTATGCATGCATGTTAATTATATATTATACAATATATAATTATATATATAATAAATAAATATATATTATATATATTATATATTATATATTATATATTATATATTATATATTAT
>NW_013563985.1:13450-15603 GCF_000499605.1 Eimeria maxima | reverse complement strand
TATTTATTTATTTATTTATTTATTTATTTATTTATTTATTTATTTATCTATTTATTTATTTATTTATTTAGGCAAATAAGGAAGATAATGATGGGTTATAAGACAAACAAATATTAAGAAATGATATCTATGGGTGTAACAGCAGCAGCAGCAGCAGCAGCAACAGCAGCAGCAGCAGCAGCACCAACAGCAGCAGAGACAGCAGCAGAGACAGCAGCAGCAACAAAGAACAGAACAACAAACAACAAGACACAACAAAGCAACAAAACAACAAACAACAAACAACAGCAGCAACAGCAACAGCAGCAAATACTAATAAATAAGACATAATAAATAAGAAGAAAAATAAATAAATATAAATATAAATAAATAAATAAAAATAAATAAATAAATAAATAAACGAATATAATAGATAAAAGAACAAAGAAAAGCAGCAAATAACCAATCAAAAAAACAAACAGCAGCAGCAGCATCAGCAGCAACAAAGAGCAGCAAACAGCAGCAAACAGCAGCAACAGGAGCAGCAACAAGAGCAGCAGGAAAGAATAAATAACTTACATATAAATATAATTGTTGTATATGTTGATAAGGTTGTAGATAAACAAGAGAGACAGATTCAGGTGTAGCATTAGATGGTAATAATTGAGTAGATAAACATTTATATAATTTATCCTTATCTAAGGAGACAATTCTTACTATATTATCTAGTCCCCCTATAGCAGCAACACTAGCTCTCCCTTCTCCCTCATTACTGCTGTTGCTGCTGTTGCTGCTGCTGCTGCTGCTGCTGCTGCTGCTGCTGCTGGTGGTGGTGCTTGTGTTTGTATTGATCTGCTGCTGCAAGGAGAGACAGGTTACCTCTACATGCAAGGACTTACTACTATATTCATATAATGTACCTAGCTCATCTAATTCAAATAATATAATGTCTCCTCCTGTTAATGCAATAAGTAATTGTCTCTTATTAGCAGCAGCAACTTTTATTCTTCTTCCTCCTGATGGTCTCCATATAAATATATTATTATTATTATTATTATTGCTGCTGCTGTTGCTGCTGCTGCTGCTGTTGCTCCGTACCTGTCTTACCTCTGTCTCCAATACCTGTAGATATGTATCATTAGCTAATAAGGATGCATGCAATGTTGCAGCAGAGGAGACAAAAGGAGACTCTTGTGTCTCCTCAACTGTATCCCCTATTCTTAATATAAGGGAATTATTATCAAAGGAGACAACAATAAAAGAATCATATATATTATTAATTGTCTCCTTAATAGTAAATACATAACGAGGGTAACCAGGTAATTCATTATCAGCTAATTCCTCTATATTTATACCCTTATTTATTATTCTTAATAAGGAGCTAGTACCCTTACCACATAATAAATATATTTGTTTATTTCCTGTCCTTTGTCCATCTATTATATTCATATCTATAATAGGACTATAATTAACTAATTCATCTACTAATAATAAATTCCTTGTCCCTCCTCCTCCTCCTGTCCCTCCTCCTGTCCCTCCTCCTCCTATTGTATCCTTATTTATATATTTTCTTGGCCTAAATGCTATTACTGCATCCTTACCTAATGGATGCAAGGAAGAACATCTTATATCCTTATTATTATTACCTATAGATATAAATTGATAAAAAAGATGATTATTATATTCACTACCTATAAATAAATATCCAGACTTTAATACACATAAACAATTACCTATTATAGGTAGGGAATCAAAATAACTAACTATTAATTCCTTTATTATATTATTATTATTATTATTTATATTATTATTATTTATATTATTATTTATATTATTATTATCTTCCTCGTACTTTATCTCTACCTTATATAGATCACCATACTCAGATAATAATAATATAAAAAAAAAGCCCCGTGTCTTGTGTACTGCATGCGCTACTATCATTAATCCTTTATCTCCTCCCATCTCTAATCTTCTTGGTATAGCGCATGCAATAAAATCTCCTTGTCCTCCTGCTGCTCCTGCTGCTGCTCCTCCTCCTGCTGCTGCTGCTGCTGCTCCTGTCTGATCTATTCTTCTATATAGTAACATATTCTCACAACATATTAATACACCACCAGGACCGTCTCCTCCTCCTCCTCCTCCTCCTCCTCCTCCCCCTCCTCGAGGAGGAG
>NW_013563985.1:7059-12245 GCF_000499605.1 Eimeria maxima | reverse complement strand
AAAAAAAAAAAAAAAAAAAAAAAAAAAAGAAAAAAAAGATAAAAAGTAATAAAAATACATGTATAGGTAATAAAAAAAAAGGGAAAAAAAAACAGGAAAAAAGTAAATAAATAAATAAAATAAATAAAATAAATAAAATAAATAAATAAATAAATAAATAAATGTACCTGTTTTGCCAAATGTCTCGCAATGAATTCTCTCAAAGTTATTCTTTTTTGCATTAAATTCTAATATAACTAATCGTCCTGAATCGCTACCTATAACAATATAATCTCTTACTGCCCCTATAAATAAATACATAAACAAATATAAATTAATTAATTAATTATTAATAATATTTATATTATATTATTATTTATTCTTATTTATACATTTTTTCTAACGGAAAAAGGAAAAAAAATCATTAAATATTTATATTTATACATGCATATACACCCCAATTTACACAAGAAAAAGGGAAAATAAATAAATAAATAAATAAATAAATAAATAAATAAATAAATAAATAAATATATTAAATGCATAAAGAATATAAATATAATCATAACAAATACATAAAAAGAAAGACAATAAGAAACAACAACACTCTTTCCCTTGCATGCATGCAAATAAATGCATGCATGCATGCATGCATGCATATACAGACCCAAAAAGAAGTATATGCATGCATATATATATTAATAGATGTATATAATAATAAGAAATAATAAGAAAAGAAGAAAGAGAATACATGAATATATGTATGCATGCACGAATAGATCGTGCATGCATATTGATGGTGGGGTTGCGTGTACAGTATAAAAATGCATGCATAGACAATAAATAGATAAAAAAAACGGGAAAAAAAAGATAAATAAATAAATAAATAAATAAATAAATAAAATAAATACCTGTTAATCTAAATGTAGCTAGACTCCTAATTATACCAAATACATCAATAGAACAAATAGAATGTAGCTTCCCTTCCTCATCAGGTCTAAGTAATTCAAGTATTCTTCCTCTACTGCATGCAATCTCTTGGACACGAGGAGCACTAAAGTTACCATGTACAGCATTAATTATTGCTGTAGGTTTTTGTAGGGTAAGATGATATAATACAGGCATTTTCTTTATCTTTTCTTGCTGCAGCAGCAGCAGCAACAGATCCAGCAAATAATTATATACTTATTGCTATTAATTGCACAAATATATCTATTATATTACCTAATATATCCTATTTATATATATATATATGCATCTTAATGCAGCAACACCAGCAGCAGCAGCAGCAGCAGCAACTGTTGCTGTTGCTGTTGTTGTTTGTCTGGTAGCTTATGCAGATAATTATTACTACTGCTGCTGCAGCTGCTGCTGCAGCAGCAGCAATAATTAGCTGTTGTTAATGCTGTTTTTTTTATATGAATTGGTTGTATTTTTGCCACGTGCTGCTGATGCTGTTGCTGCTGCTGCTGCTGCTGCTGCCGCTGCTGCTGCTGTTAGGGGGAAACAACAAAGGATACTTATTTATATCCTTATAAGAGAGAAGAATACACAAAAGAAGGAATATATCTGCTGTTAAGGCTGCTGCAGCTGCTGCTGCTGTTGATGCTGCAGCAAATAATACTGCAACAACAAGCCCACTCTACTAGTAGCAGCAGCAGCAGCAGCAGCAGCAGCAATAAGGCAGCAGCAATAACCTCCTTTGTAACAAGAAAAGAAAAGGTAATAAAGACAAATATAATTATATTATTATAAACAAAAGAATAAAAACAAAGAAAAGAACTTTTTCCTTCTCTCCTTCTGCAGCAAACAAAACAAACATAAACAAGAGCATCAAACCCTTTTCCTGCTGCTGCTGCATGCAGCCCCAAGGCCTCCTCCTTCCCCTATATGTAGATATATATTAGGGCCTTATTTCCTTTCTTATTTATATATATTATATATAAATCTATTCCTTTTTATATTCTATATTTAATTATATATTTATTTTATTCATTTTTTACTTATTTAGTGGTCTTTTTATGCTCATTTAGCAGCAGCAGCAGCAGCAGGACCTGTACGTACACCGCAGCCGTTAGGCCCCACCGCTCGCCTCTTGCAAATATTGCACAGCCACGAAGAGGCGCGCATCGATGTAATTTATGTTAAATAAAAGGAAATATTCATTCATTTATTTAATTATTTAATTATTATTTAAATTATCAATAAAAAGAGCCATTAAATACCTATTTATATGCCTATTTATCTTGATCCCTGTTCCTCCGTGCACGATGTGTGCTGCGCTGCGCTGTACAGACACCTCAAGAGGGGGAAGATAATTATACATAATAAATAACATAAATAAATATATTTATTCCTTTTATTTATTCATTTATTTATTATTATTATTTATTAAGAATAAAATATACATTAATATACGCATTTATTATAATAATATATATATAATGAATAAGTCTTAAGGACTAAGAGGAGGCATTTATGTCTACATATATTATATCTGTATAAATTGTATTTATTAACAAATAAATAAATATTTTATTTAATTAATTAAGTAAAAATAACTCTTTTATCCCTTACTGAGGCCATTTAGTAGCCGTGCATGCATACATGCATGCATGCATGCATGCATACACCGCAAATAGTAAATCTTTGCTGCGTATGTTTTATACATAATAAGTACATGCAAGGAAAAAGGATAAATAAAAAGAGACAAAGAAAAGGAGACAGATAAACATAAACAGAGAAAAAGAGGCAAAGAAAGAAAGAGACATAAAGGGGGGAGACACAAAGAAAAAGAGAAAGAGAGAAAAAGAAAAAAGACACTGCTGCTGCTGCTGCTGCTGCTGCAACTGCAGCAGCAAGTGCTGCTGCTGCTGTTTTTACTGTAGAGCAGCAGAAACTTTTCTTCAAGGCAGTAGCAGCTGTCTCTGCTGTCTCCGTCCCCTCTCCTACAGCCCCATTGCATGCATGCATACATTGTTGCATGCATGCATGCAATAGCGTATGCACGCATGCATGCAATGCGGCTGTCTTGCTGCATATACACCCGAAGTTGCATGCATGCATGCATGTATAGTTCGCGTTATTTTGGGGCTGGCAGATCTTATTAACACGAACAGTAATAAATAAAACAATATAAATAAATAAGCAAATAAATAAATAAATTTAATTTATTTATTTATTTATTTATTTATTTATTTATTTATTTATTTATGCTAATTAATTAAGGGAATTATAAAATAGCTAGGGGGACTATACTAGCTAACGTTCCCGCTGCTGCAACTGCTGCTGCTGCTGCTGCTGCTGCTGCTGCTGCAATTTTTACTACTAGTCATTAATTATATCTATTTATTTATTTACTATTTATATATTTATATATTTATATATTTATATATTTATTTATATTTATTTATTTACTTATATTTATTTATTTATTTATTTATTATATATTAATATGCCTATAATTGGCGATACTTTTGCTGCAAAACAAACAAAGAAACATCGGGGCTGCAGCTGCTGCTACACATTCTGCTGCTGCTGCTGCTGCTGTTGCTGCTGTTGCTGCTGCTGCTGCTGTTGCTGCTCTCTCTTAAGAGACAGAAGCAGCAGCAACTCGCTAAAGCCCCAAGAAGACATGGAGGTGTATATACACCTCACTGCCTCCTAAGAAAAATTGGGGGGCCGCACGTACACCCTGTGCATGCATTCATGCATGCATGCATGCACTAATGGGGCTGCATGCATGCATGCATGCATGCGTTGAGGTGTACAGGCACCTCATATCCTGGCGTTTACGTCTTTTTGCCGAGTAGACAACGCAGCCTACAAGACCAACACATAGTTGTACTCATGCTGTGTGCTGCTGCAGCACTTGCTGCTGCTGCTGCTGCTGCTGCTGCTGCTGCTGCTGCTATGTGCATGTGCAGCAAACAGTGTGGGGTGTATCTTGAGCTCTTTTTGTGTGTCTTATCTCTTCTTTGTGTCTTCTGTGTCTTCTTTGTCTTCTTTTTTTATTTATTTATTTACTATTTGTCTTCTTTTTTCTTCTTATTGTCTTCTCTCTCTCTTCTTGTCTTTATACTTATTTATTTATTTATTTATTTATTTATTTATTTATTTATTTATTTATTTATTTATTTATTTATTTATTATGTGTGTCCTCCCCTCTCTATCTGTATGGTGTCTTGTGTGTCTTTGTCTTTATTATTTATCTATTTATTTATACCCGTGTCTTGTATTATAATTAATAAAATAAATAAATAATAATTAATTATAATTAATTATAATTAATTATTAATAATTATAATTAATTATTATTATTAATAATTAATTATTATTATTAATAATAATTAATAATAGCATCTTATGTATATATATTTATTAATAAGAGCCGTGTCTTTTATTATAATTAATAAATAAATAAAAAAAAAATATGTATTTATTACTATTATTATTAATTAATTAATTAATTAATTAATTAATTAATTAATTAATAATTGTGTCTTGTATAATAAATAAATAATTAATTAATAAATAAATAAAAAAAAATATGTCTTTATTACTATTATTATTTATTTAATAATAGTTGTGTCTTCTTATTATTATTAATAAAAAAAAAATATGTATTTATTAATTAATAATAATAATTATAGCTGTGTCTTGCATTATAATTATACATATACATATACATATACATATACACGTATACATATATACGAATATACATATATACATACGTATATATATATGTACGTATACATATACATATACACGTATACATATACATATACACGTATACGTATACATATACATATACATATATACGTATATATATACGTATGTATTTATAGCTATTATAGCTATGTCTTATATTGCCATTAATACTAAACATAAATAAATATAAATAAATATACATAAACAAATATAAACATAATTATTAACTAATTAATTAATTAATTAATTAATTAATTATTTAATTAATTATTTTACTTAATTAGCTAATTAATTAATTAATTAATTAATTAACTAAATTAAACTAATAAACTAGTTATTTATATAATTAATTATAATTAAATATAATAAATTAAATATAATTAATAAATAAAGTATAATTAATAAACTAATTAATAATTAATTAATTAAATTAATTAATTAATTAATTAATTAATTAAATTAATTAATTAATTAATTTAATTAATTTAATTTTA
>NW_013563985.1:4397-6959 GCF_000499605.1 Eimeria maxima | reverse complement strand
CAGCAGCAGCAGCAGCAGCAGCAGCAGCAGCAGCAGCAGCAGCAGCAGCAGCAGCAGCAGTAGCAGTAGCAGCAGTAGCAGCAGTAAGAGTAGGGGCAGCAGTAGCAGTAGGGGTAGGAGCAATAGGAGTAATAAGGATGTATATATTAACTAGAGAAAGGGGGGAAAAGAAAAAAAAAAAAGAGACAAAAAGAGACAAAAAAGAGACAAAAAAGAGACAAAAAAGAGACAAAAAAGGAGAGAAAAAAGGACAGAGGCAGAGAAGAAAGAAAAAGGAGATATTTAGTATATAGTATATACAAGGAGACACTTACTAATAAAAGGAGACACTTAGTATACAAAAAGAGACAAATAAAAGGAGACAAATAAAAAGGAGACAAAAGGAGACACATAAAAGGAGACAAAAAAAAGAGACAAAAGAAGGGAGACAAATAAAAAGGAGACAAATAAAAAGGAGACAAATAAAAAGGAGACAGTAGTCTATTTACCTTCCATAGAGGCAATGAGAAAAATCCCCCTGTAACAATATAACCAGGTAACTCAGCTACAGCATTATGATTCCCTGCAGCAGCAGCAGCAGTAACAGCAGCAGCAGTAACAGCAGCAGCAGCAACAGCAGCAGCAATAGCATTCATGCAAATGAAGTATATATATACCTATATATAATATAACTAAAGGATAATTAGGGTTTAGGGTTTAGGGTTTAGGGTTTAGGGTTTACGAACATAAGTTAACAATCCTCTCTATTCTTGATTAAATGCATAAAAAATATAATTATTATTATTTATTATTATATATAAATTAAATTATATTTATTCTTTAGTGTTTATTGTTTAGGGTTTAGTTTCTAGGGTTTAGGGTTTAGGGTTTAGGGTTTAGGGTTTAGGGTTTATGTACCAACATAAGCTAATGAGCCCCTCCATTCTTCATTGAATGCATGCGGCATATTTTTATGATTTTGTTTATTAAATATATTTGCTAAATATATTCCTTCTTGTCTTGCATTCTGTGCTGTAGGGGCAGGGGAACGAAAGGAACTGTCTATACGCCCTGCAGCAGCAACAGCAGCAGCAACAGCAGCAGCAGCAGCAGCAGCAGCAGCAGCAGCAGCAGTAGTAGTAGTAGAAATAGTAGCAGCAGCAGAAGAATAGCAGCAGCAACGATACGAAGGAAGAGACAGATAAAAGGAGACAGAAAAGGAGACAGAAAAGGAGACAGATATAAATAAAAAGGAGACAGAAAAAAAAAAGGAGACAGAAAGAAAAAAGGAGACAGATGAATAAAAAAAAATATAAATAAAAAGGAGACAGAAAAAAAAGGAGACAGAAAAAAAAAAGGAGACAGATGAATAGAAAAAGGAGAGAGAGAGAGAGAGGAATATAAATAAATCTTACGTAATAATTGTATAAATTCTTCCTTATTAAGGGGACCTTTATCTTTTTCTTTATATAAATTAAATTTTAATGGATTTAATTGAGGAAATAAATTACGTAAATTATTACATTCATTACGTAACCACGATATAGATACATCACAGCTCCTGCATGCAAAATAAAAAAAAAAAAATACAAAAAAAATAAACCCTAAACCCTAAACCCTAAACCCTCAAAAACCCTAAACCCTCAAAAACCCTAAACCCTCAAAAACCCTAAACCCTCATAAATCATAAATACAAATAAATTATATAAATTATTACATTCATTACGTAATCAAGATATAGATGCACCATAACTCCTGTATAACAAAACGTAAACCCTAAACCCTAAACCCTCATAAACCCTCATAAACCCTCATAAACCCTCATAAACCCTCATAAACCCTCATAAACCCTCATAAACCCTTAAATAAACCCTTTAAATGCCCCCCATAATAAGAAGACGACGCCTATTAGAGAATGAGTATGTAAAAGAGAGAAGAAGTATAGAAATAAACCCTAAAAAAGGGTTTAGTGTTTGTAAATAATTACCCAGCTTGTGTCCATAAATCTTCTGCTGCACCCTCTAGACTACGAGGGAATATTTGTGCACAATCCCCAATAGCATAAACATTATTAACACCAATTACTCGTAAATATTCATCAACAGGTAGGGCCCTTAAGCTGCTGCTGCTGCTGCCTCTGCACCTGCTGCTCAAGCTGCTCCTGCTGTTGCTCAAGCTCCTGCTGCTGCTGCTGCTGCTGCTGCTGCTGCTGCTGCTGCTGCTGAGGTTCAGACGCTCCTTTAATAATTTACGAACTAAGGGGACCTCTCCTACACCACTTGCCCATAGAACAAAACCATGAGATATTACCTTAGGCTGCAACAAATAAATAAATAAATAAATAAATAAAATAAATAAATAAATAAATAAATAAATAATAATTAATAATAATAAATAAGTAATATAAAGCAGCGGAAGCAGAAACAACAAGAGCAGCAGGAAAGACTGCAAGAGCAGCAGTACAAACAGCAACCCAAACAGCAGGAGCAGCAGCAACAGCAGCAGCAACAGCAGCAGCAGCAGCAGCAGCAGCAGCAGCAGCAGCAGCAGCTCGTCGTCGTCCCATGCCTGTCAAAATAGTCA
>NW_013563985.1:0-2500 GCF_000499605.1 Eimeria maxima | reverse complement strand
ACAAAGAAGACAACAAAGGAATATAAACAATTAATGCATGCAGATAAAAAAAGCAGCAAATACAACGAGACAAAAGAACAAAATAAACGGTAGAAATAAAAGGAACAAAAGGCAATAAGAAGAAATAAGAAGAAATAAGAAGAAATAGGAAGAAAAAGAACCAAAGAACAACCACAGGATGTATATATTATAAGGAGGAGGCAGCAGACTTTATGCAGTCATTTCCTTCTCTGTCTGCTGTGCATACACATCAATTTTTTACAGGAGGAAGAAGAGAAAATACATGAGGAATTAAGTGTGGCTCTTGTCCAAGAAGAAGAAAGCAAGCAGCAAAGCGCTGTGTTACAGCAGCAGATACACATCTGCTTATATATAGCAGCAGCAGCAGCAGCAGCAGCCTCCTTACTTGTCAGGATCGAGATTTCTGAAGAAATTCACAGCAGCCCAGCCAGTTCCTAGCACAACAACGTGTTCCCTACGGGGAGAAGCTGCTGCTTGGAGCTCCTCTGCTGCAGGTTGTTGCTGCTGCTGTTGTTTCTGCTGTTGCTGTTGCTGTTGCTGTTGTTGCTTCTCTGTTGCGAGATGCAGTGCGGCGGATGTTGCTGCTGATGCTGCAGCAGCGGATGATGAGACACTTCCTATGGAAGGCGAAGTCAAGAAGCGCAGCTGAGAATCTGTGAACGCCCGTAAAAAGACGCTGGGGGAGCCCAAGCGCGGACGAGCAAGCACGGCGTGCGCATGCGCAATTCGCAGCATTGTTGCAGCCGAAGGTTGAGGGTTCCGATAAGACTGCTGCCCTCTTTTAGCGACATTTAGCTGCCGCGATCTGCAAAGGAGGCGCCTAGGGAGTAACAAACGAGCTCCTCCCTGGATTTGCGCACGGAAACCCAACGATATGAGGTGTGTGTACACCCGAAACCAGGGAAGTTGAACGGAAAATGAACAGGCGTGCGACGCTCCTTATGTAGCGAACATGTGGGTATTAAAACTCCCTGACTTCAATAGATACGATTCATGAAGAGAAATCACGAAAAAAAAACCATAAAAATAACTCCTGCTGAGGAGCTTACCGAGGCGTTCCTCCTCGATAGGCAACACCGTGAAACCGAACAGAAAAATACAAGTTGAGGTTCCGCCTCCTCTTCTCTTTAATTTCATGGAAGAAGAAGAAATAAATCAACTAGAAGAACGGAAGCATTGAGTGCTCGGCTTCTTGTCTTCGTGAGTGCATGCAATATTGAACGATGGCTGGCAGACCGCCCAATTGTACAACTAAATATGCCATAGAACACCAAAAGTTATAAAGGATGATCATATTGATTATGTTTACCTCCCTTTTTCATGTTAAGTTCAAAAATATCCTTTTTTCCAGCATTTATTCATCCGTTCCACCCTATCTGGTCCACCAGCTGTCGTGACGACGGCATTCCTGTGCGTAGCGAGTTGACTAACGATCCTCCTTCGACGGGTAATTTGCCGAAAAAATAGGGCCATGACACTAAAGTACCTTGAAATTAAATTATAAATTATAATTTATTAAGCAAATTAGTCAAACATTCCCCGCGTAACAACACCCGACCTCGTTGTGTTGTGAATGTGCTACTTGCAAGGCCATTCGTTTTCGGTAAAGTTTTGCTTGAGACAGATTTTCCTAATCCCTGCATTTTTTCTCCCGTCTTTCGGTTGATTTTTCTTACAATAATCTTCCCTAAAAAGAGGGAGAGGCACGGGACTTTATTAGACTTGCACAGTTTCTTATTCTTGCTAGGGGGGGTGCAGAGCAGTCCACCTCCCTGTGTTGTAGCAGAAAGACTTGAAATAGGCAAACGAATACCTTTAAGCGAATTTCTTTTGCCGTTATTATGTAGGGAAGCTAAGAGAGAAAGATTTGAGCCTCCAGGATTGTAGAATAAATGAGTTCCCCCCCTGTGTCAGGAGCACCCCATCATAGGAGCAAACGATTGAACAAGCGATCCTGATGTTTGTTGCGTGTTACGTTTCTTTTCTTCATTTACAAGTTTAGCTTAGGCAGCAGCTGCAGGTGTTCCTATTAGCTGTTAGTACCCCTCCTACGTTTGTTTTATGAGGTGACTGCAACCACAAATATGTGCATTTATGTGATTGTACATGTTCCTGTCCTGCTGTCTAAGTACATTGAGGCCTCTAGGCTTCTCAAAACTCAGTATCCACATATGCTGGCTGGCTCCTGCTGTTACTGTTGCTGCTGTTGCTGCTGCTGCAATTGCTAGAGGAAGCACCTCTATTGGAGCAAATTTGTCGGTGCCCCCCGTGGGGATCGTGGGTTTACACAGCAGAGATGCTGTGCAATTCAAATTTATTATAACCCAAAGGGGACAAAAAGGAAGGCAGCTGGACAGGAGGGGGACATCTACCTGTCAGAGGGACAGAGGAGGGGGACATTTCCTTGTCTCTCTGCTCAATCACCCTTCCACAATGGAGCAGCAGTCCGCCTACCCATATATATATATAATATATATAT